>NW_015150955.1:242766-355700 GCF_000732505.1 Cyprinodon variegatus
AAATGTTAAAAGGATTCATTTTTCTTTATAGTTTAGTTTTTCTGTAGCCAACCCTCATAAAAATGTTTAAACGAACTTTAAAAAAATCATCTTTATAGAAGGAGCATAATCTCAAACAGACAAATATGGAAAATCCTACGATTTGATTGGCATAATTTTTACTCTGTGGGAAAATGCCCCACCTTATGAAAAATAAATATTATGACAAAATTATCAGTGGCAGACCAGGTCCTGAAATATTTGTGTAACAGGGATTTGCAACCAGTGGCTTCATTGTCTTATGTGTTTTTTTTTAAATCCTCCACAAAGTCAATTTTTATGTAAAATATGTGAGTTATGTTATGGCAGTTTTTTGTTTGTGCAGCTTGGAGTCCACAACACATTTTCCAAGTGGAACAATAAATTCTGTCGTAATTATAATATAGCCATAAATGTTTTTATATAAGAAAAATTTATGTTTTTGATCCGAAGATAAGAAAAAAGACCAGTTACAGCAGTTCATCTGTTCTCAGGCAGTTTATTTTTAGACTGTCCTCTACAGAATAGCCTTCATGGGTCATGATGTTCAAGTCACTTTTAGGTCATTAGGCTGCAAACATGATTTATTTATTTACACATGGTCAAAACTGTTTTATTCCTTGAGGGCAACGCAGTTGTTCCCATATATCACCACATATTGAAAGAAATCAACTCATATCAATAAGCTGGGTTAAATATTTTTACTTGTTTGCTTTTTTCCCCTATTTCTTTAAAAAATAGGTAATAAAATGAAAAAAAAAAAATATATATATATATATATATATTTCTAATATTCATTTTTAGTATTTATAAAACATAAAAATTGTACGTTATTCTGTTAATAATGCAGATAACTTTGTCAGTATCCATGACGTCCTGTACTTTAGGATGTAACTATAATGGGAGGCTTATTTCTCTTCTCTTTTTCTTGTTCTCTATTTGAACATGAGAAAGAAAAGAACATGTGCCAAGTATTTATTTATCTTTAAAGTAAGGAAATAACAAGAAAGTGAACTTGACAATATTTATGTTCAGACTTCTTAATGCCATCATGCACAGTGAGACAGGTGGTTAAAAAGAACCTGTTGGAGAGCTAGAGCATTTCTAAATTGAGGTCATACTACTGTATAAAGAATGATTTTTAATTTATTGCTTTTAGACATCTTTCTTATCTATGCTAGAAAGTGTAGAGGGAGTTTTATCTCCATGGTTTGATGTGCTTTTGAAGTTTATTTACGTTCTTAACATTCCCTATATTATTTTTACCTTTTAAAGTACTTTCTCCTGTTTTGAATTGCATTATGTTAGTCGGTGGTTGATTTTTCCTTTTTTTTTAAACATAATCCCTGTGTCCCCCCTTTTTTCTCTTTAAATAAAAAGGGCTTTTATGGGATATTCTTAAAAACCTGCTGATTTGTAGTTCGTGTTCCGCTCTGCAGAGGCTGTACAGTGGATTTAGGTGTTTCAGGGAAGAGATAAGTCTGAAGAGTACAACATAATAACTCTCAAAGACTGGATTCATGCACCCATAGTAAAATAGCAGATCAGTTAAAATGTTCATTTACCAAATTCTCCACTAGATGGCCATCAAAGACCAAACACTGTTTGCTCAGTCTTTCACTGACTAATCCTTCCTTCTGACAATTCCTCTATTCTCACCTGCTTTGCAATTCTTTCCTGTGCTGCTCTCAGTCATTCTTTGCTGAAGTCAAGAGATTCAGTATGGCAGTGAAAATGGTTAGTTTAGTCTTTTGAATTGACTAAAAGTAGCTACAAGCAGTAGATAAAGCACTCAGCATTAATTTATGATTTTAAATGGTAGATTTTAAACTTCAAAACATTCTTCATGACGGTTGCTGTGGCAACTTTAAGAGTTATTCAACATGTTAAGTAAGTTACATTATGTAAAATGTATTTTACTATGAACATTTCCATGCCTCTCAACAAATCCACATTGATTAAAGCTCATTATCTTCTCTTAAACCTCTTTAAAACTGAACTTGTCTTTCAGGCCAAACTGAATCTATATCTTTTGCTCCATTAAAGGTAGTTCGCAACTTTGGTGACTTAAATAGTAACCCCTTAGGTTTTATCATATTGCTTTCTATGGTCAATATCATGCAGTCTATCATCGGCTGCTGACTGTGCTATGAAAACACTGCAGGTCTGGTATTCAAAAAGACTGAAAGAACAAATGTCACCCCTCTCGTTGAGCTCCAAGAGCTGCACTTAAACATCTGCATTAAATGCAAGTCACTAATCCTACAAGGAACTGCTCCCAAAAAAACTTCTTTCATGAATAGGCTGACTAAGGATTTTGGCAAACTGTGCCTACAGCAAGCGTAGAAAAGCCAGACTGCTGGTAATCATGCCCTGTTTCCACAATGGTGGACTGATCAACTAAAGACTTTCAGAATGGTGACATCTCTGTCCTTCAAGAGACTCCTACCCTACCATCTAACCTGTGCTTCCCTACCCCCTCTAAAACCCATTTTTTAAAGTCGTTGACATAATAACACTTGCCATATCAGGAGATCCATTGGGAAGGATGATTATTGTCCATCCAGTTCCATTTCCTGTAGTTCCACTGGCTTATTTCCAGCTTCTGGTCCAGACACAATGGGAGGTGGAGCCATGGTTCTTTGGAATGTGACCCCAGTGACTTCCCTCTGACCAAACAACATTCTTATGATCCCTCACTCCCATTAAGCCAAATAAAAAGCTATTAAAATACCTTGAAAAAGGATTATTTCTTGGATACCCTGATAACATTAGCAAACCTTTGGAGACATGCCATGTTGTAAGTTAACCAGTGAAAACCGACCAACCAAGAATTACATATAGACTACCTTGACTTTAAGCACGATTTTTCACCACTGTCGTTTTAAGGCATATTTCATGCAATAAGATGAATCTTCCAAGCAAAAAAATCTGTCAAGGTATTTTACTTATTTTATAACAGTGGCTATTTATTTTGTAGAATGAAGGACTTACTTTTTGCATGGGGCTCATTGTTAATACTGAGGAATGCCATACTCTTTAACATTTAAAGCTTAGGGTTATTTACAATTCCCTCCTAGCCGGGCTTTCAAAAGCAGAATGCAAAATTAAAATATGAATTCCAAACAAAAAACAGAAAAACTTCCTAAATTATGTCAAGGAGATCTATTCTATGACTTTCCCGTGTCATGAAAAGATCAGTAATGCACACCATGGATGGGTCACAGAGAACAGACAACCATGCACATGAACACACTTAGATCTGGGAAATGTTAGGGGGACCATTTAACCTGAGAGTCAGAATAATTTAGGAGAACCCATGTATGCACGTGGAAAACATACAAGTTTCTGCTTGGTAAATTAAATCAAAAGTTGTAAGCTAGCAATTCTTTGAGGGGTTCAGAGGTTTATTAGAGGAATTTAGTTAACAATCAGCATCATAAAAAGTAATGATCAGATTAGATGTGTGAAGAGGTCTATTCTAACTCTATAGGAGTTCATGATAATCAGTGTTTAAAGATCATTTCACTCTCAACTATTTGCAATTGTTTTAAATACACATTGCGATCTGTATGTATAGGTGTTGTATTTTACCTTTCTTTTAATTGTGTTTTGTGTTTTTTTAGTTCTGAATTTGTAACTACCTTGCATACTGCCTCTTGGCCAGATTGTCATTCTAAATTAGAGTTTTTCCCTAAAAATAAAGAAATGAAGAAAATAATGAAGCTTTACAAGAACAATTTGGGGGACTATATATAATGAAAACTGTTATGCATGAATTACACAAATTTAAACAAATTGAAAGACTGGAAAAAGACAGAGTTGGAAAAAAGCCATTTGCAATTTTCTACAACCCATTTGAAAGAAATAGATTTTGTCTGATGAGATTAAGATAGAACTTTTTTATTTGAGGGGTGTGGGTTCCTCAAACTGCTTTGTGGCTGCTCCACACCCACCTGTAGACATTGAAACACAAAATCGCATCAGGATGATTTTCAAAAGAATGACAGGGGACTTAGAGATTATAGTAAAAAGAGTGGAGCTGTTCACAGAATGATTCCTATAAAGAAAACTAATAGAAGGTGCTGGTGTCTGTACCGACACCAGCATCAAATTAAAGCCAGCACCTTTATATAAAACTGTTTAGATGAAAGTAGTCATTAGTTAGAATTCTTGAAAAATGAAATTTATAGACACTCTTAATCTCATTGAACTGAAATGTTTCCAAAGAGCTACAAAAACCTCAGAGTAATACAAATTAACCTCAGTTTGTCAAGATTATATTTAGGAAAAGAATAATTATGGGCTGCACGGTGATGCAGTGGGTAGCACAGTTGCCTTGCAACAAGAGGATTCTGTGTTCAATTACTGGCCCGGTGTCTTTCTGCATCTTCTCCCCGTGCAAAAATAGGTTCTCTCCTGGTACTCCAGCTTCCTCCCATAGCCCTAAAACATGACTGTTAGGTAAATGGCTTCTCTAAATTGTCATATGTTTGAGTGTGTTTGTGCATGGTTGTGGGTTTTGTGAGTCTCTGGGTTGTCTTGCGACAGACTGGCAACCTGCCCAGGGTGTTCCAGCTTCTTGCCCATGCCGGAGATAGGCACCGGCCCCACTGCGACCCTAAAAAGACTATGCGGGAGAAAATGGATGGATAAATGATAATGACTAAAAACAACCCCATTAAAGCTTGTCATTGTTATGTGACATAACTAGGGTTGGACATAATTTCAATCATTTGAAGCACTGAACTCACTGATATTTCCTTCATTAAAATTCTGCCACACATTCATTTGCTACTGCACAGACACTCGATTGAGCTCAGATTCTTCTTTGCTGTTTTTTTGGCAGCTTATTTCATTTAGTGGACTGGTTATTGAAACAAAAAAAACAAAAAAATCACATTATAAATTGAAACAAGTCCAGGAAAACTGCAATGCTTATCCTGGTTCCATTTGAGTTTCGATTCTCTGTGCAAACCCCTAGAAACAACGTTGAAACCTTTAGCAGTATGAACCCTTTTCCAAAGCACTGTATCACAGTAGATGTTTCTTGATCAATATATCATTTGATTGCGTTCATATTTATAGATTAACCTCTACTCTTTGTTTATCTCTAGGTGATGTCGTTGTGGGAGAGACTGGAGGGCCCAAGACCCATGGAGATTCCTGGCAACGAGGCTGCAACGCTTGGGGTCTCCGTGGTCTCTTTCCTGTGTCATGTGTAAAGGAGCTGAACCTCTCTGGGCGATCGAGGCAGCTATCAGACCGTTCAGCTCAGGCTCATGCTTCAGAGCTCCCATCTTATGCATTAGGCCAGGCCCGGGCTCTTATGAACCTCCATGCGCAGCTCAATGAAGAGCTTGACTTCCGTGAGGGTGACTTGATCATCATCACAGGACTTCCTGAGCCAGGCTGGTTTCAGGGCGAATTAGATGGCCAGAGGGGCATATTTCCTGAAGGGTTTGTTGAACTTCTGGGTCCTCTACGGTCTCCTCAAGTCCCAGACGAAGATGGCCAGTATTTAAATGAAGACACTCACCAAGTAATTTACAAGGATGCTTATGTTGCTGGAGAAGGTACTGAAGAGGAAGTTATGGAAGAGGAGGAGGTTTTTCTTGATAAAGAACAAGAACAACAGCAGGAAATTATCTTAGAGGAAGAGCATGAGGAGGAGGAGGATGAGGATGGTCTGTATGGAGTTGCACTATATGAGTTTCGGGCCATAGAGCCCGGTGAATTGGACTTTAATGTGGGAGATCGCATTCGTATTGTGAACACTTTGGAAGACGGTTGGTTGGAAGGGGAACTGCGAGGGCAACGTGGAATTTTTCCTCATCTTTTCATTAAAATGAAAGAAAATGAACAGAAAACTATAGAGGAAAGAAATGAAGAAGAGAAAGAGAATGGAGGCACTGAAGAAACCTCGATCCATATAATTTCCAATAGATCAGAAAATCCATCTGAGTTTGCGGTTTATGAGGATCATACTGTTTGGGACTTGGACTACTTTGAGAGGACGGATGAGCAAAGTTTCCTACATGAATATAACAATGCTGGAGCTCAGACTAATACAAAGGAGCAGAATGAAGTGAGCAAAAGACCTCCTTCACAGCCGCATAGACCTGTCCAGCCACCTCACAGGCCTCCTGAGAGACCCAGATCTATCCCTCCGCCAAGGCCTAGACTACCTCCTCGGCTCAGCCTACCTCCACATCGTTCTGGGCAACAGGTTACACCTAAGTCCGATTGGAATCAGGCTGACTATAAAAACAGTAACCGCAGACCATTACAACCAAAACGATCTCAGAGTCTTAATAGCTGTCAGCCTGGTTGGTCAAAAGACAAGATGTATCTCCAAAGAGTGCCAGCAGATATTAACTCAACTAATAATAAAACTCCTTGTCTTGGCCAAACATTGCATGCAACTATAGAAAGTCATAAACAACAAAGACTCACTTGCATTGAGAGTATTAGCGATTCTGACATAAACCAGAGTGAGGTTGTACCCTCAAATTCCAATAAGACTCAAGGTCCTAATGGAATACTCCCGACATCCATCACCTTGGAATCTCTGGAAACATCAGCCTGTGATCTAGAATCTAAGCTGTCGCAGCAGCTTTATGAGTTTGAGAAAAGCTTGACTACTTCTTATTGTGACACCAATATGAGTTCTGCTTCTTTTAGAGATACTTCACCCCCAGCTGATCTAAACCAGCAATCCAGAGTCTCCCGGCACTTTTCCATCCTGGGCTACAGCAACGAAAATGACATCATCCAAGGCTCCTCCAGCCTTTCAAACTCTGCAACTTCTTCATTGGAAAGACGCAGAACCCTTCGGCCACCCCCTCCCCGTCCTCGAGTCCAGCGCCCACCACCCCCGTCTGGGTACAGACCAACTCGTCCTGCTCCACGTCCCCCTCCTCGCTCAATGAGACAAAATGCCCCCTATCCACCATGTGGCCCCAGAACAAACAGCCCCACCTCTTACGCCTTTGACGAAACCGCCACCAATGACCCAGATGAGGTGCAGCCGGACCCCACAGCGGCCCATGAACATGAAACCCCACACGATACAGAGCAAAACCTGAACAGAGAGATGGAGGCAGAAAGTGAGAGACAGAAGGACAGGGAGGAAAGCTACCAGGCACTAATGCGGCTCCAGGAGGTGGAACATGATATGGAGGAATATGCTCAGACTGCAGAGGAACTAAGAGTAATGTTGGAGGAGGATGAAGATGAGGCAGCACGAATGCAGACCTTGGAGAATCTGGAGTTCTGCAACTACATGTTGGAGACTCTGGCCTTGGAGCAGCAGCACCTGCAAGGTAAGACTGCATGGTGGTTTAAGAGTAAAGGAAGGATCAGGACATTTTTTAATCAAGCATTTCACTTTCTTTTATTTAAATCCCTTTATGTTGAATTTAAACTTAAAGAAAATACTTGATTATCAATGCTCAATCGAGTATTTACAACACAAAAATGCAAAAGGGTACACCCTAATCTCACATGTAGATCTATCTTATTTCACATAATGGGATATATCAGTCTGTCAGCTGAATAGCAAAAGAAATGTTCAAATGAAAATGTGTTAAATTTAATTTTAGTTTATGGTATTTTCACTACTACCTGCAGGTGAATTTAAGGTTGTTAAAGGGAAAACAATATAGCAATAGAAAGAATCTGAAAATAAGACACTGGTACTTAACAGGTTTCCTCTTCGAGTTATTTTGAGCAAATTCCACTGTTTAGGTACAAAAATGGACAGAAGCTGGCAATGGTCAGAGAATGGTTTTGATCCCTTTTAATAAAAAAAATTATTAAATACACATTTTTGATGCTTCAAATGTTCCTCAGTAATTATCATCTGTGTACAGTGGTTATCAACTAATATATAGTAGAGCATAGGTCTTCAACAGGGGGTCCGCGACCCCTAGGGGGTCCACAGAGGTACTGCATGGGGGTCGCGAAAGTTTTGGCTGATTAGACTTTTATTTTACATTCCCCCCTGCAATTTTTTCCACCAATTGAAATGTCTTTAAATACACATTAACAGGAATTCAACACACTGCAGTCAACAGATAAATGGAGGCAGAAGTTGTCTTTCAGTCATCAATGCACACATTTAGCGACACACAGGAGCTCTTTCAAGCTGGGCACCGTTTCATTCGCAACACCTGTCCCATCAACAAGGAATCCATATCAGAATCAGAGATACTTTAATAATCCCAGGGTGAAATTACTTTCGTTACATTACTCCATATGTAATAGAGTGACTATAGGACCAGTTTGATATAACACAATTTCATACAATATATATCATTCGGGGGTCCCCGCTCCATTTTATCACCAGTTTGGGGGTCCTGGGCCTGGAAAATGTTGAAGACCCTTGTAGTAGAATAATGGCTTTATCTGATAATGTAAACATTTTCTCAAGGTATCAGTTCTGGATTTATAAAGTGTATCTGCTAAAGTGTTCTGGTTCTATATTATCACATATTCTCACAAAGTCACATGTGAAGCTAAGAACTGTTAGCCATCCTCAGTTTAAAAATATCAAAAAGCTCTAAATAATATAATGCCAAGCAATGAAATATAATATGTTATATTGCCATGCCATGCTTTTCATTTGCGATATTTGGCTTCTTCATTCTATTTAATGTTTAAAAAATTTTCTTTATTAAAATTTCTCTGTTGGTCTAGATCTTAGTATATTGTTTGACACGGGAAGGCAACGTTTGTCCTCAAGTGCCACTGACCTGCAGCTTTGCCATGCATTCCTGCACCCTTGCTGCAACGTACCTGAAACAAAAGACCAAATTACTTGGTAAGTTTAGCAGAGGCCTGGTCATTAAATATTTATTTGTTTCGGGTGTTTTGAAGAAGGGATGCATGCAAAAGCTGCAGGACAGTGGCACTCGAGGACAGACATTATGGCTCAAATAATGGCTGCAATGATATTGTTTATTGGAGCAGTTTTCACAACCTCTAAAATTAGTGACAAACTAATCCAAATTTTTATTTAGAAATATGTAATAAAACAGTCCTATCTGATAGATTTCATGTCAGTTCCAATGCAATATGGTGCAATTTAAATACACTTTATAATGCGAAAAAGCAAAAGGTTTTCTATCAAAATAAGCCAAATTGACTGTATTGAGTCATTAGTCTTGAAATAGTAGGTTAAAGTAGTGCACTTGTGTTCTGAGAAGCGTGCAAGTATCTGGTTCGTTTCCCAGAGCCCACCAATCTGGGTTCCTTAGCAAAATCCTTAACCCCACACTGCTCTCCGGGCTCCACACAATGGAAGCCCACTGCTCGCCAAGGGGATGGGTCAAATGCAAGAATGAATTCCGTCACCTGAGGGAGCACGGAGTGATGAGGGAGAAACCTCCTACAGAATCCGGATCAGCATGAATGGCCATCATGCGCAACCAAATACAAGTTAGGGAGGAAAGAAAAGGCACTTAAAGAAATACTTACTGCAGGAGTAATTTTTATATTAAAGAAAAAGTTCAATATAAGTCATTTTTACAGTAACTCTGTTAGTGAGGGTAACACAGCGTAACATTTACACTCCAAACTAGTTGAGCTATTTATTGGTTAGAATGAGGGGACATATTCTCTCTCTGCATGCATGCAGATACACATGCATTTAGCTGCAGCTGTTGTAATGGCAAAGACACAGCTTCTTTTGAATTGAATCCTTTTTAACTCCATTATCATGAAAACAGTAAAAGTGTAACATTTTCAATTTCACATACATTTCTTGAATTACAAAATAAAGTGTTCTAGAGCTGGGTAAAAAAATCAATTTAATCGATTTTGGATCGATTCCTTTACATTTTTGCAAAATCGATGTCTAGAGAATGAGATTAATTAGTTTTATAGTGACGTGTGTGACGTTGTCATTCAAATGAGCGGGAAAGATGCACCAAAGATGACTTCAAGCCAGACAGCTGCAAATATAGCCGTTAGGTTGACTGAAGACATTAACAAATGGGGGCTGACCAGCAACCACCCTGTAGTTGTTACAGAAAACGCTGCAAATATGGTTTGTGCATTGAAGATAATGCAGCTCATGCATGTCTGCTGTGTCCCTGCTGTGTCACGTCTGCTTGCTCGAGTGAGGCTTCACTTTTTCACTTTTCACAAACAATTTTGCGCTTTTGAGACAGTTTTGTTCACATCTCAAGTTTAAACTGTCTGATTTACAAGTTTGTGCTTTGTGTTTAATGTGACAGGAAAAATTAAAGTACATGAGTATTTGAAACACAGTTGACCCACTTTCATTATTGTAAAAATAGATCAAATCGAAATTAATCTATTTAGAACTGTATGAATCAAAATCGAATCGATTCAGGACTTTTGCGAATATACCCAGCCCTAAAGTGTTGTTTGGGAGACTGATTTAACTAAATGTATAAATATCGTGGGATGATAAAAATACGTCCTGTCTTTCCAGGTTTACTCACCAACATTGAGCTTTCATAACAAAATACCTTAAAGGCAGGAACTGGTCACGTTAGATAGGAATGCATTTAATAATCAGTCATACACATACCTCAGATTCCATTCATTTATCTCACCACAAAGATCTTTGTGGCCCTTTTTTTTACCAGAGTAAAACCCATATCCAGTCTCCTGTCTTCTTTGATGTCTTTGCAACCCTGTTAGATGTGGAAATATGTTAAAGATTTTGTTAGGATTTGCAAACTGTGAAGTGTTTGAACTGTTAATTCAGACACAGAAGCTTGGAGTCTACAGCTTGTAGCAGGGAAAACAGACTTTGCTTTTCCTTTCATATTCAGTGATCACAGGTGTGTACATATCAACAAATCTCCCCTGAGCTTGGTTGGAAAAACTTGTTGCACTACATCCACAATACCTCAGCACACATTCACTTGCATTCAGAGTGATTTTCCGTGCCTTACTGTAATAGGCCAGGGTGTGTTTCTTTCATATGTGACGTCTGAGGTACAATGGATGTGCATTGTCATAAAGCAGAGAGTAACTCAAACTGCACCCTGCCTATCACATACCCTGTAGTTCAAAGTTCTAAAAAGAGCTGAAAGGGTTGGGATAATTTGCTTTTGGTAGACAAAAAATACTTTCTAAGGGTTAGATCCATGCAGTTCTTTAAAAAAAATAACTTTTATAGTCTGTGAAACCATATCCATTTATGAATGACATTGTACTCCTATTGTTTTTATATGTTTTAGCTTGGAATATTATAGTTGAAGTACTTCCTAGGTTCAGAAAGATCAAAGGTGGGTCTAGTTAATTTTTAACAGTAGCTTTTATTATACTCAGTTTAATAAGACCTATTTGATTGAAATTGACACATATATTAAAGAAAATGTTCTTTTTGTGTAAAGTTGTTTTCATTTTTTTAATTGGATAATTCTTGAATGATTAATGGACATAGTGGTTCGTCAATCAATTTTGTAGGGGCTTAAAGATGCATCCAGCTGACGAGATGAGAAAATGCACAATATTGGGTTCACAAGAATATCAGCAAAATTCGGAAAAACAAATTGCAGAAGTCCACCTAAAGCATCATCTGCGCAGTCAGTTCATAAAGATTATGATCCTGCTTTAAAATATTCCACGGTTGGAGGTGCACAGACTCCCATATGTGCAGATAGTCATATGTTGCATGAGTATATAATATATATATATATAATAAAATATATGTATTTTTTTGTCTGTTTCTTGTGTTTCTATGTGTGAATTGTGAATGTGTGTGTGAATTGTGTACTACTACTGCACAAAAATTGCCCATACTGGGACGAATAAAAGCTACTAAACTGATCCTGCCAGCGGTGCGCTGTCACTGGCAATCCAGCAGTAGCTGCCTCAGGCCCGGTCGCCATTTGGGGGTGTTTGTGATGGCTGAAAGTAGATGTTAGTGTTTTTCAGGTATATTGTACAAACTGCAGACAGCAGGATAATAAAAGCGAACATATTTTGCCGGCAGGTTTCAATGTTTAGGTTGATTGAGGCATTAATAAACTGTCAGTGGAGTGATCATAGAAATCTGCATTAACAGTGCTGTGTCTGTCTCCCTGCCAGCTCCCAGATCAGCTTCTCTGATTGGTTGATGTGGTTGGTCGGTCAAAAACTGAATTTTTTCCAACTCCACAATCTGCTGCTTGTGAAATTTTTAACATTTGAGCAAAGTTTCCAGGGTAAACAAAAAAGGGCATACAATTCTTTTTCAGTAAAGGCTGTACAATGCAAGGCCGTAAGCATTGTCATCTGTAGACAATTCATTACAGGAAGGACAGGTGAGGTTTGACCCTAGGATCTGTTAGATTTTAAAACAAATTTAAAAGCTGCATTGCACTAGTAAGACTGGGTAGAGACTTTTAGATTAGTGCTGCTGAAAACCTCTGAAGAGGTTGCTACATTATGTGTTTTTATTGGCTAAGAATTAGCCAGTCACGATGTATTGAAAGATCTTACAAACTGTTCACATCTTCTCTGCTTACCCATGACTCTGCCTTATTGATGATTTGAAAGCAGTGGAGGCTTCCTCAGTGCTTCAGTGATGTCTTGAATTCTGATGTTTATGAACTACCCAACTCTAATGTTGAGCTACTTTGCAAGAACGATAGTATAGTATGTCTTAAAGGCTGTTCTTTTCTTTAGAAAATAGTGACAATGTTTTAGACAAATGCCCATAAAAGTCTTCTTCTTCTCCACATTGATAACGGGCACAAGGAGAGGGGTGCAACAGAGTCAATGAGGTGTGATTATTTTAAAAACTAGATACCCCATGACATCATCTAAGTTTTTCCAGACTTTGTAATTGATCAGTCAGCAGTAGTCAAAGTGAGACAGAGGGACATGTTTCCTTTGAAATATAGATGACTAGTCTGATCTGAGACCATGGAAGAATAAATAGATGGAATTTTCTGAAGACATAAACTAAAAGCACAGGATAATATTTGCCTAAGCAATATCTTATTCTGGTCCATGGCAACAATTAGTTGCATTTCCACTTAAAATTGCTGATTCTGTTCCATTTATACACAGTCAGTGTTTCCAGTGATTATCTGGTGATTATCTCCTAGATATGTTTATAATTACTTTGTTTAGATAATTAAACATTTAAGTGAATGTCTTTTGAACAGCTCTTTGTTGGTAACATAATTCATCTTCCAGTCTAAGCTTCTTTCCCATATTTACCTCCATATTATTCTATCATTGTTGGCATCTTAGTTTAAAATGTGTTTTGCCTTCACTCTCTGCTTCTTGTAATTTGGCACAACTTTGTCTCTCCACCTCTTTTTGTTTCTATCCAACCCTCTGTTACTCTGAACCTGCCAACAAATAATTCTGTAACACTTAACTCAGTTTTGTTTTTCACTTATTCCTTGGACAGTTAGTAGCCAGATGCTTGATCATAACAATGCCTCAGGTTTACTTAATAAAATGAATGTTGACCAGGTCCTGGAGAGCCTGAGGTGCATAAGCAAACACAGCAACATAAGAGGAATGTTGTAGTTGACATTCCAATGCTTGAGACACGGACACAAACACAGAGTTTCGGTCTCGTTGTTTGGTTTAAAGCTGAGATGTGAACACTGATAATTAGGCAGGTTTATTTGAAAAGAGATCCTGTCCAGTTTTCTCTTACTTATTCTTAACGTGAGTTCTTATTAGTTCAGCTTAGAGTTCACGCATTGTGCCCCTTGGAAGAGTATTCCCACCCCATTTTACCTGACTACAAAAACAAACCGCTGTGTCTTTGATGGGATTTTATATGAAAGACAAACACACAGCAGTGCCTAATTGTGAAGCAGGGGAACAATACATGAAGTTTCTGAAATTCTGTTGTGCATTAGTATTCAGCCATGTTTTCCTAATGCTTTGTAGACCAACCTATCACAGTAATTACAGCTTTCAGTGGACGTGTTCACCAGCTTTCCACATCTACATATTAACATTTTGGGCCATTCTACATCCATCCACCTTCCTATTGCCGCCATCAAGCTTCTTTGTCTCTGTTGAGTAAAATAACAATATATTAAATTCTGTGCATACTTTGCAAGAAACTGTATTTGCAGTAATTATCCCTTAAATAAAATTAGATTATATTCTGGTTTATGTTAATTTGTTTTGCTAGATTTCTTTGTTTTTTTTTTATATTTAAGTTTCTGAGGAATATATTCAGTTAGTCACTCATCATATCGAATTGGAGTTTGAATAAACAGTATACTTTATATAATATTTTTTTTATAGTTTATTGTTTTATGTTTAACATTAAAACTATACCAATCTCAAATATGATTTTCGTCTAAAGAATTTGTTTTTGGGGCCTAATTAAATCTCAAACACTAATGCACACTTGCATTGGTGTTTGTGTGAACTGGATATATTTGTGTCCTTTAAAACCATCCTTTCTTTTCCTTCCTCTTTCACCCAGGGAGGGAAGAGGAGGGGGGCGGGCCATATTATACTCTACCCTTATGAATAGGATCCAGTTTTTCTCACACTAAAAGATTGCGTCTCTTTGAAAGTAGGAACAGTCTCCAACAATAGTTCATTGTACATGCCCACAGCTACTTTTTCACTGGCTGCATGTTATAATCAATCTGTGCTCTTTTAAACAAATCTACTCTCTGCACTGATTGGCTCTCCATGATTTATAATACAAACCCTTAAAATAATTATTTTTGCATGCTGGACAAAGTCAAGCCATAGAGCTCAAGATAAAAAAAAACTATAAAAGAAAGAAGCGACAGCATGCCCAGTGAGATAGTGGATTAATAAACTGCTGAATATAACAGCAACAGAAAGCAAAGAAAGTTTAATCACTATAATAAAATATGCAAAATTATTCCATCTAAACAGTTGATGCGGTTCTAGCACTATATATTTAGAGATTTGTCCACATTATCCATTAAAGAAACTCTGTAGACACAAACCTCTGTTGAAAACACAGGTCTGAGTTAGTTGGGACAATGGGAGGGGCCGCTGGGCTAATCCTTATCCCATGTGACTCATCTGAATCATTAACCCTGCAAGGCTCCTCCTTCGGTAACTCTACACTCACCCCTCTGTACTTTATTCGCTCTGATAGAAGTGGGAGGGTAGGTTTCAATTGCTCTGAGAGCTGGGAGGTGCTTGGTCTTGGCAGTCCTGCTGAGGCAAGTGAAGAGGAGACACAGGAAAACAAGCTGGAGAGTCGCAAACAATATGCTCACCAGGTGGAGTCTCCCACAGCGCTTTGTTATGGAATGCAGGATTTTGGAAAGAGAACTCATCAGCCCTGGGTTGGCTGATTTTTAAACAAGAGCCATGAAGAGTCCGGTTGTTTATGGGAACCCAGTCATGTTTGGTCCAGGGGACTGGAACCAAGCAGCTGGCGTCCCATTGAGAAGAGGGAAGAGCGTGGAGGAGCTCGGGGATGCTGGGTGGGCAAGAGAAAGGGAGCGGATGGCCCACCTGCAACACATGCAACAGCTACATCAGATGCAGCTTCAGCAGCAACAGGTTGGACATCATATATATGGAGTCCCTCCTCCTGGGCCACCACAAGGACCAGTTTTTGTTCAAAGTCCAGCTCCAGCCGGACATATGCCAGTACATGGTGGGATGATGGTTCCATTAGGTGTTCCTACACCGCCTCCAGTACATGTGCAAGCTCCATGGCCAGTACAATGGGAAAACCAGGCCCATGCTGGACAAGCCAACATCTTGCACCAGCAGAGGCCTCTTGGACATGATGTTTACTACCATCCTCGTTCTGAGGATGGCCACCTGGACTTAAGGATATCTGAATGGAAGGGTAAGCATTGTTTTTACCAAGGTCCTGAGGATGATTACAACCTCCAGCATGACGTGCCTCAAGAAATAGACAGTAATGACTTCAGGACTCAGGAAGGTTATGGACAAATGGAAGAGGAGGAGAGAGGAGCAAGGGACTACTGGGACAGAGAAAATGAACATTACTCTGAGCGGTATGACCGCAGGAGGCAAAGAGACTCTGAAGAGCACAGGGACAGAAACAGGGATAGAGATCGTTATGACAGGAAATACAAAGACCACTACGATGAAAGGGGGGAAAAGTATTATGACACAAGGAAACACCGTAAACATGATTCCAGAGAGCGTGACGGTTACAAAAGCCAATATGAAGACTACAATGATCGTAAAGATAAATACGTCCACAGAGACAGTCAAAGGGACAGAGATTACTATGAAGAACGAGATCGGGATCATTATGACTCCAAGGAAAGATATCGCTCAAAAGAAAAATACCATTACCGACATAGAGAAGAGGACTGTTACTATGAAGAGAAAAAATCTAGGAACCATCGTTCTGAACGTCATGCAGACGATCGATATGAACCCAGAGAAAAGGACTATGACCGGAGGGCTGAGGACATGCACAGAAGTAAAAGAAGGGCCCAGTATGACTCTGAAGCTGAGGATCACTGGGAATATAGGGAAAGGGATCGCAACGACAGATACAGACATTCTGAAGATGATAGAAGAGATGAACATTATGGCAGACGAAAGGACTACAAAGCAAGAGAGGACTGTGATAGGAGAGGAGAAGACTACTATGACCAGAAATATGAAGACCGGTATGAACGAAGAGAAGGAGAGCATCCTCACTCCCAAGCGAGAGGCAGACTTAGAAACCTGCGTTCAATATCTGTGGATCCAGATCATGAGGAATATCCTAAAAATGATCGTATGACACACTGTGAAAAATGGGTTGAGCAGCAGAATGAGAATATTGCACTGATGGAAACACACTCTTTTGAGGATTCAATCAACAATTGTCACAGCACTGAGCAGGAAAGGGGGTACGAGTCGAGTGCTGGCAGCGTTGGTTCAAAAAAGTGTCACAAGGCCGTATACATGGGTTCCTTGGACAGGAACAGCTTTTACAGGAAGACGGCTCCAAGCTCACTGCGAAATTCACAGTTTGCCACCACCAGGAGACAGAAGAAAGGTAAACACAATTGTGTTGTCATGTGAGAGAAGACTATATCCTGTATTTGCACAACATGTTTGCTGCTTATATTTATGCCGACTTCGTAAGATTCAAGGGTAGAGTTGGGAGCTAATTCTCCAAAGGATCTAACTTAAACCATCATATTATAATTTAAATGGTAGTTTTAAGACAGAAGTTAAATGTTTTATAAGATTCATTGTGATTTTTAATTAAATAATACAGGGCAGATCAGATTGACAGTTCTAGCAGTCACATTCTTGTTCATTGTGACCTTCAGAGATGCTCCTCTAATCAATACTGGGGGGCTTCAGAATGCTGACAAGCCACACGCCATTAATACCCCTTCAGAAAAGGTGTGGGTGTGTGAGTATCGCCCTTGTCAGTAGAAAGTGAGCTGTCAGGTATTTTGTAAGAACCTGCAGAACAGGTTTGGCGGGTGCTTAGTTTTTGTTTTCTCTGTCATTCTTTGCATCCGTGGCTTTCTTCCTTATCACCGTGCTCTGAATAACTCGGGCTATGTGCGCATGTAACTAGTCTGTTCAGTTATTTTATGTCTGAAAGGTCAGCCTTTTATTGCATTTCCCCTGAGAGACACTGAAAACTAGTTTTATACAGCAGTGGAATGCACCTTATATACCATATGGATTTAGGGGAGTTTGGTAGGTTCTTTTAAAACAAAGTTACTGAGAAATGAGTGCCATTAGACTCAGATATAAAGTCCAAATAAAGTGACATACAAAGCTGTCAGCTGTCACAGACATCTGTAACTCTATTTCCCTCTCTTAGTTAGTTGGGGTTGGGGCAATGCTCTCCACAATTTTCCCTCTGGTCATGTAAAAAACTTTTAATTTGATATTTCTCCTATACTCAATACTTTTTTTTACTGTGTAGAACCTAGTTGACTTATTCCAGGTCAGGCGTCCTGCAGCCTTTAGATCTGTCTCTGTGTCAACACACCTCAGTTAAATAATAATTTGCACAAACTCAGGGGAGCTTGACATTATACTGAGATGGTATTTCAGATGTATGGAAGCAGGAACACATCTAAAACATACAGGACTGTATCTCAAGGATGGGAATTGAAGAGCTTTGGTCTAGATAAAACATAAACAAGACATCATATTTGCTACCTGCGCTCAGTAGTCAGGTAGTGTTATGCTATTAAAGAGAGAAGAAAATGAATTAGAAATTTAAATCTGCAGTGGCCAAGTATCATAAAGGATAGAACCGTTAAATTTTTACTTTGTTTGCGTCACATTTTTATTTACATTTCAGCATGACTTTCTTTAGTTCAAACCTAATAATAAACAGGTAAAATAAATGTATTTTAAATTTTAGTCTAAAGTGTTGCAAATATATCTCATTATGACCTGAAGATATGATTAAACCTGGTAAAGTTAAGGATTTAGGAACATAATAAACTTAGAAGAAGGTTCTTCAGTTTGAGTTTCACTCAAGAAAACTCATTGCAGGAGAGTTTTGCAGTTTGGGACTTGGACAAAGACAAAGGATCACTTCCCTGGATCACATTGTTGTGTCTGAGAAGAAGCAGGTGGCGCCCCATGACCCCCTCCCCCAGTTACCTAGAAACCTACACAAGTCACACACACACACTAACATGCTCAGGCCACTCTTTAGCCTCCACCACACACTTCTTTCATCAGTCTAAGTATTAATCCCTAGCGTCAGCATGGTGAGTGGATGGTGGGGGTCTGTCTGGTGCCAGGCAGTGTAAAGCACTGACCTGACTCCTTCGCTGCAGCACAAGACCAGAACTGTGTGTGTGTGTGTGTGTGTGCACTAGTTAGCCTCTGTAAGGCTTAATTCAAGAACTGACGGCATCTTTCAAATCACATAGAGGCGTGCATGCACGCTTGCCTGTGCAGTGTCTCGTCATCCTTTAATCTTGTTAAACAGTTTCAGCTCAGTCAGGGGTTTGCTCTGACGGAAACATTAAATTGTAGAGCAAATAACATTAGACCATCCTGTTGCAGAACTTATTGGGCCTCGAATTTGATGCAGTGACATTGAAGTGAAGTTCGGGTTTTTGCTAACTTGAATGCATCTATCCTAACCCTGTTTTCTCTTTTAAATCATACGTTTTTCCTCTTCTCCTTAATAGTTTATAGTTTTGTAAATATCAGATGGTAATACATTATTTTCCCCTGTCAAATAAGTGTGCAGGTAGTGCTTTTGCAAATTTGAAAATATTCACATTTGTTGCATAGTTTCTCAAAAAAAAAAAAGCAGTACAGACATTGCACAAGTATGCTGTTCCTCTCTTAAGATGACAATTAATAATTTACCTCTTGTTAATTTATTTCCAAAGAACTAGCATGTGATTCAACACCTTTATTTGTCTCTTGGTACCGTTTCATATGTTTAGTATTTTAAAAACAATTACCTTTTTAAATAATTTAAAATCTGATCAAATAAAATTTTTATTTGTCAAACTTTGAGCAAATGCTTAAATGGTGCAATGGAAGAGTTTGAGCCCCTGCACGTGATCGACGTGTTGTCACCGATCGGTGATCTGACAGCTGGTGCACTGTTTTCCACTGTAATCCCTGGGTAGCCGCTGCCATTGGTGGACATCAGGATTGTGAGGTTCAGTTGATTAGCTGGGAGCTAAAACAGGAAATCTTTGGACAGAATCTCAAATTGTCTGATAGCAATGCTCCAGAGGCATTATATCTCACTACAGGCCGACAGAGATTAAACATGGCAAACATGATCACCTTTTTTAGTTTTGCCCCAGTCCTTTAAGTTATGGGTTCCTCAGCAATTTTTCTTGTTATAAATATCAACACATATCTAGATTTCTGTGGTTTTACGATATATTCAGCTTATGAGACGTGACACCGGAAAATGCTTGGTTTCCAAGACAAGATGTGAACAATTGGCAGGAAAAAAGGTGGAACTTTAATATTTTTTTTCCATCAGCACAGTGAAGGTGAACAAAATTTCAAACTATTAAAGGATCTTTAAACAGTGTGGAATAATTTAGTCCAAGTTTTAGCAGTTCTAATCTAATGTTCTTATTGTTTTATTCTTAATAGATCATTACATCAAAAAAGGCAAAAACACACAGTTTGTTTTTCTTAAATCGAATAAAGCTTTAAAAAATTTCAGACTCTGTTTGGTTTAGAATAATGTAGATCAGGTTTAATCTAAATGAGGAAGTAGATAATGGGTTTGAATCATGTTTAAAAGGATGCCGGTACGCATGTCCGAAGACATGAATGTTAAGTTAATTAGTTCCTCTGAGCCGTAAAGACTAAACTCTTACTGTACATTAAAGAAAGGTGGAGAGTTGATCCCGCCTGAGAAATTCATGATGACTCTGAAATATGTATAAAAAAATACAGATTAGATGCATACAAAAAAATAATAAATATACTTTTCTTTTGCACCAAAGGGTATTTTCACAATGCATGCAATATTTGTCTTATATGTCAAAGTTTTATTTTTCTTCTGAGTGCTCTAAGGCCTGCAAGTTGAATTCTAGCGGTATTTGTGCATTCACAAACACACCAGAATCCATATTGTACCACTCCTGCTTAAAGCCAGAATGAGTTGGACAGTATGTTACAGTATTATGGTTTAAGGCAGGATACATAGCTGCGATGAAAGCAGGAGCTGCAGACCATACAGCCAAACCAAAATAAACATGGCAGCATAGTAGGACCTATGCATAGCTGATGTTTACATATCTGTGTTGTCAGAATCCACGATTTAATCCCTAAAAGAATAACAAAAAGTGTAAACATATCATTGATTGGGGTTTCTCATGGCGTCTGCTCCTATTACATCCGTTTCACTGATTGAGGAAAACCAAACTTTGTGAGGTGGGAATTTTGTCACTTTCCCCCAATCAGCTTGAATTGAACAGATTCAATTGGAGCAGTCCCAGGTTAATAAGATGTAGAACTACACCTGAGTTCTCCACAGTATCCTTTCTTTAAAACATACACAAAAAATGTATTTACAAATAATAGCCAAATAGACTGAACTTAAAAATAAAACAAATTAGCAGTCATCCAGAGTATGATGCTTATCAAAGGGATAAAGCCTGCTAAAAAAACGTTTTTTTTTACAATT
Source organism: Cyprinodon variegatus (assembly GCF_000732505.1). Classification (NCBI taxonomy): domain Eukaryota; kingdom Metazoa; phylum Chordata; class Actinopteri; order Cyprinodontiformes; family Cyprinodontidae; genus Cyprinodon; species Cyprinodon variegatus. The sequence goes on from NW_015150955.1 coordinate 263,861, forward strand.
TTTGTTTTTTAACTTCAGTTCACTTTTCTGGGAAGATATCACCTAAAATTTAAAGCTGTTCTCAGGTACAGCAACCAAGACATTTTTTACAGTTCTTTGTGCCTGTCTTTTTTTGATATGACTTGTACCAGCATGAAACAACAGTGATTTTATCCGTCATTTGTTTTATGTACTGTGGGAAAACACTGGAGTCTGCATGTGGAGTTTGCCTTTAAGGACTAGTTTCATGTAGATAAGGCTAAGTTTACTCAGTCAGTTCAATTACATCACTTCTAATGTTAAAGGTTATTTGTAGGGGCAGGTTATTGTGTATTATATAAGTATCTATATCTACAAATCAACTTAGATTTGTTTCAAAATATAAAATGAATTGACATTAGATGATTTTTTTACTCTAGGTAATAACTCTTGCCTTGTACGTAAGGTTTAGGCACTATATAAGGACTAAAATTGTCTTAGCATGCGTGGATGCTAGATTTTCTTGCACTGTTATCTCAAGCCATTAGTAGTTTCCTTTAGTTTGATTGACTTAAATTGATTTAATCAAGTGGGAGTTGTGGCACTTTTTGTAACATCTAACCTGTAAGAATATTTTTGCAGATAAAAAAAATACTTTAGAAATTTCAAGGCCCTATAATTCTAACATTGTTAATTTATTTTTTACTTCCAATAAGTTAATTTGTTTTAACTTTTGTGTAGTTTGATCATTCAAATGGTAAATCATTGTGACATGGGTATTTAAAATGCAGTTCAGGAGTGATATTGACAGGGACATGTTTGATTTACTTGTGGAAAAATCTCCTTAAAGCCTGAAGGTGCCTGTCTCTACTTGTTGATTAACAACGAACAGATATAATCTCACATGTTAAGTCAGCTCCAGCTGTTCTTGCACAGCTTGTGCTGCTTATTTGTTTCCCACAAATGAAATCAGAAACCGAGAACATGCGCAGCCTTTACGTTAAACAGTAAAAAAGTTCAGAGTTGCACAGGTAAATTTTTTTTTTTTGGTCAATATTCAGTCTCCCATTTTTGGAAAGCTTTGATGATCTATTATAGAATGACATTTAAAGGCATCTTTGTGACATTACCATTACTAACCGTTACTAAGCTTCTAAGCTGCTAAAATTCTATTTTAGCAGCTTAGAAGCACAAACACACCTAACCCTTTTTGTTTATTAAAATCAGCTCCATGTCATTCCCCCCTTCTCTGGCCCAGTGATACAAATATGGGTACAATCTGGCATCTATGGCAAATGGTTCCCTTTTATATCTAAGAAATTATATAGTATAAAATGATTGATAATGCAAATGAACGAATTGGAAAAAGCTCCTGAAAGTGTAGCTCTTTACGCTTAAGAATAAACCAACATGCCACAGTTGAAAAAAAATTTCCTTTTGATTAGTTTAGCCTTTTTTGAAATACATTTTTTAACACCCCTCTGATACGGGAAAAAAACTAACCTTCCCCCAGTCACAACTTGCACACTGAAGAGTGTTGCATTTAGTGTAGAATCACCGTAATTGTGTGGCGCATTCTTTGATTGGACTTTTATTTCATTTACGGTTGTTTTGGTTGACATTGTTTTGTTCCTCTTCTTCTGTTTCCTGCTGTTAGCTTTAGCTAACGGAGTAACAAAAATGTTGGGTAAATGCAAATGTTTGCAGACACTAGTCACCATCTACATATAAGGAAACCTTATATCACCTTTAGTGCTCAGATGCATAAAATTGGTTGCATTATTGCTTCTCTTGAACACTTGTTTTGTTGTATTATGTTCCACTAATTTGCATTGCTAAAGCACTTGTGGGGCCTAAGAGATAGTCCTCCCAACTTTTCATTATTTAAAAGTCACTGGAGCTTTGTTGGTATTATGGGGCCCCGTTTTAAATCCCTTTGCATTGATGGTCTCTTGATGTAATTGCATATTGTTTATCGTCAAATAATGCAGAGACGCTAGAGTTCCCAGCCATTAAACCCTATGTGGATCAAGTGTGGCAGCATCTGAATTATTCAGCACGGTAATTAAACCCCAGCCTCCTCCACTTTGAGACAACCTAATCTTAAAAGCGCCGGTGTGTAGTGTGAAGCCCCGCCTTTAAAAAGTGTTCCTCTGAGAACTTTGCAAAAATACTCACATCTGTTTAAACAAATATTTGACAAAAAAAAAAAATCAAATTTTTAGAACTTAAAAAAATCCAAAGGCCATTAGTTTTGCTTTGCTTTAGTTTGAGAAGGCAGAATATGAATGCAAGCTGCTCTTCAGGTTATTGCTAATAAAAAAGCATTAATATTTCACACTTTGATCATGAAGATTCTTCAAAAGAAAATTTAAGATAGTTTTCTACTATTGTGAGTCTGTGAAAAGTTAGAAAAAGGTTGCTGTGAAGATTTGCATTGGAGCAAGAATGTGACCTGTTGACATCTGACCCTTAAAGAGATAAACAGGATGGCTTGCCTCTAAATAGATCTCTGTCAAGTGAACTTAGCACTAAAACAGTCGGTGATTCAGTCCGAACAATAGAAAGGTGATTTATTCAAGTAGATGCTCTTTAGTTGACTGAAATGATGAAAAACAAGATGAAATTCACTGTTAAAGAGGTTTACATGGTAAGGACTTGCACATACAGTTTATGGTAAAGCCTCTGGCTGAATACCAATCATATTTATACATCCTGCACCTCTTTTCTTTCCCCCGTCCATCAACCTGGGGAATTATTATTAAAACGTTGGTTACTGATTGCATGTCACAGCTTGCATGTTTTTATGGGCATCAGTTTGAAAATGTTGGCAGCTTGTTTGTGCTTCTTTTAAAACAGCTTCAGGTCTTAACTGTGTTTCCCAGCATGATCTTTTAAAAAAAGAAAAAAAAGGCCGCTCCCAGGCTTCCCAAACCTGATATGAGGAGGGCCCCCGCTATTGCCCGTTGCGATAGCAACTGTGCACACTGCGGTGAACTTTGGAGCAGAGCACACAGGAGCTTATTGTCCCATGACCTTAGACTGTGGCATGCAGCTCAAACTTTTGATTTTGGAGGAAGTTGATAGCAGAGTTTCAGAGGATTTTCTTTTCTTTTAGGTGTGTAGTGTTTTAACGCTGTTAAACAACAGAAAGTCTAAAAAGTTTAATATGTAGGAGCAAATATGTGCTCCTGAGTTTAACTTTAAGATTGATGAAAACAGTAAGCGTATTCTAACCAAAGGAATTTTTTGGGGGGTGAAGTTTAATTCCCAGGATCCAAACATGATTGAATTCAGGAGGAGCCGTACAGGTGGCGGCCACTTTTGAAACATGAAACGGCTTTATGGAAGGAGTGGAATAGATTATTGCAGACTCCACCCACATTGCACAACACAACTTCCTTCAGGTGGTACAGTTATATGATTATTGTGTTTCTAAGGAATTCTCCCAGAACTCTTCCTAAAATTATGTTAAAACGGTAAATTACTCTGTTTAAAACAGTTAGATAAAGTCTTGAGTTCAAGGAATATATGGGATGTTATTATTTATGGATAAGTTCCCTGAACATCTGTATTGTTTTTATGTTCAAGTAAAATCAAATTTAAATAGATGGATTTTTTTGATGTAGCAAAATGGAAAATTTATGAAGCCAAATCTTTACAAATAGCTATTTGAGGTCATCAGCAGCTGGTTTGAGTCCATCTCCGGGTTTTAGTGAGTGCCCTAGTGCTCATCCTCCCCTGTGCGTGTTTGTGTGTAATGATGGTGGGATCCCATCCATTCTCATGGTAATTGGAGCTCTGGAATGGAGGGTTTTTGTTGTTTTATTTCTAGCAGGACAGTGCGGTCCTCCACAAGGGCTCATTGCTGAACTTTAAATTCCATCATGGGCCATTGCAGAGAAAGTAGCGAGCAGGTGGGTGATCCTTCCTTCTCTGTCTCACTTTAGCTTTTTTCTTGGGAAGAAACAGACAAGATTATGCTTTTAGAGTACTTTTAGAACACTGTTTTCAGGTAGCAGTTCAGTTTATTAGAATATCTTATTAACAAAAAAAAAGCAAAGAGAAAAAAATGCATTTTATGCTAAAGAGATGATGCATATTTACCATAAATCACTTTGTGCCATCTTGAGCAACTTTAAATTATCATTGCGAATGATCCGTCTCTGCTTCCGCCTGATAACCAGAGTTTAGTTTCTGATAAACCCTTGATGACTTGTGCTAATCCATCAGGTGTGACAGTCGGTTGAGTCATGCTGGGTGTCGGAGGATCTGATGTTGCAAAAGCTGTTTTCTGTCCTGCGTCACTTTATGGTGCTTTTATGTTGCACAACACTCTCTGCTGTGACTCTTTGAAACTAAGGCGCTCTTTTACACATAAAATGTTTGATTAAAGACAGGACTTAAATCACATGTAAAATTAGCTGTCCTCAGTTTTAAGCAAGTTAACACAGTTACTGTGATCTTATTTTATTTTTTTTTTAATCCTACCTGATGAACCTTGTGCGATGAAAGAAAATGGTGTGTGTTCAAAGGACTAGTGCAAATCTTTTTTTATCCATCAGGTTTAATCGTTTAAAGAACGACCATCCTGCGACTGTTAGATGTTCCTCTGCTTTAACACACCTGGATTGCATGATTAGGTCATTTAGGAGGAAATTCATTTAATTCAAGTTACAGGATTTCTGCCTCCAGATTACTTTCAATATAGATAGAAGCCATAATTGCAAATATTACAGCAAAAGTATAAACCATTATATTATTTTATTTCTTTTTCAGACTGAGAAGTGTGTAAAATTTGCACTTTTTATTGAGGGGAAAACTTCAGAGACAGAATACTTTAAAGGTTTAATATGGCAGAATAATGTTTGGCTCCTTTATTCATTAAGCTTTCTAGAGACTGAATTTAACTCTTAAGATGCTCACTCAGTAAATCTTTACTTGATCTTGTTTCTGAATTTTGTGTGTGTTTTTAGCTGTATTTTAGATTTTTTTTTATCAATTTTCACAATTCTTTAATTGTGAAGGGTAATTGTTTAATTAAACACATAAAAAAAAATTTCAAGAAAAATTTGAAAAGTAAATAGACATTGAAAAAATTAGGAAAGTAAAACAAGATTAAGAAAGTAAAAACACGTTTTTCTTTTTTTGTTTGGATGATTTTTTTTATTTTGTGACCAATATTAACCTTATTTTAGAGGCATATGTCTAGCTAATATTCAAAATGGGAAATTAATCCCTGAATAATATTTAATGAAGATCATGCATGATTTATTATTTCCTTTTCAAAACATAAATTAATTTTCATTCAGCTTTTCTTAAAGTCCGTGTGTGAACCCTATGGTTTTTAATCAAATTCACTGAATTTTTTGCTTTGATTATTATTAAAGTATTTTTATTTTCTAATTATAAATCCCCTTCTTTTGTCACTTTTAAGGCGATAACTTGTATTTATTTATTTTTTAAATCTATTTGTAATAATTACCTTAAAATATGTAATTGTTTGTCTATTTATTGAATTTTGGGGCCCTTTTGTAGTACCTTTATAAACTTCTAAAATTGCTCCAAAAACCCAATTATTTTCATATCAAGCTAAAATTGGTCTGTATGTTTTGGGTTTTTTGTGTGTTTGCTGTTCAGGAATGATCCAGCTTTAAAAGTTAGCCAACAGATATAGAGTTGCATTATGATAATCGCCCCCATGTCAGATTATTTCTGGTTATACAGTCTCTTTAAAATAAAAATTAATTTATCTTTTTTTTTTTCAGATAAGAGAAATACAACATATGTGTCTCTGAGTTTAGGAAACTCATAAATTATCTTTACATCCAATTTCATGACTGACTTTACTGTTTCCAGTGGTTTGCATGTTTTCACAACATCAAAACATAATGCCTGTGTCTGTAGACAATATTTACCAGGACATAGTAAAGAGATTCTTATAAACTAGGTTAAAAACATCCTTCCCAGGTTGGTCGGGATGAAAACTGTTGCATATTTAAGGGATTGTGAATCGGAGCGTGTGATTCGGTTTTGTGTTGTGCCACATCAAACGTGGGAATGAGGTGATTGATTCTAATTAGAAACCAAGTCCATTGTTTTCGATCGCATTAGGCAGTGTTTCAGGGTGACCAAAAAAGACAACAACCTATTAGTGGGCCAGTTTCTCTCCGGCTGAGTGCTGGCAGTGGGCGGGGAGGTGGTGGAGACGGTGGATGCTGCTGCCTGATAGGGTTAAAGTCATGAGAAAAGCTCATTTAAGTTGAGCTTTAGCAATGTCACAGGAAGAGGGGGCAGGATGGGAGGGAGAAAAATTAAAAGGAGCACATTGTGTTATTATATTTCCTTTTTTATGCTAAAACTTCTATCAATTAGGGTTGAATTCCTTACTAATCATAACACGCCAAGATCCTTCAATCAGGGCAGTAAGCAGGATGATGAGATGAGGGTAAGCAGAGTTAACTTTGTTAGCGACTGGCAGCTTCTGTTTGAAGAGGATGAGCGACGTCACCACGGCAACACGACAAATCACTGCACATGCTCAGGCTTCACCAAGTGAGACGTCCAACTCTGATCCACAGACTAGAGAGTTCAGAAGTGTCTGTGTCAGGCCCCACCTGGATTTCCTTTTGCTTCATTTTTAAGTCATCCTTTTTTAAAATACTGTTAAAAATCTGATATGTTCTTGACATTTCTAGCTTTTACTATCAGCCTGAGATATGCCTATTTAGCAATAATCAATTTATGCTTTAGCAGTAATTAATTTAATGCCTTCTACAATAATATTTTTGACATATTTAGAGTGGGGACTTTTGGAGTTAGCAGAGTTTTTTTCTAAAATGTCTCTCAGTTTGTATCAATTTTAACTCCTATCTAAAAGGTTCGATGTCTCTACAGTGACGCGTGCTCAGATGAAGTTATATTAAAAAAGTTATAGATATAAACATCAGGGATGGATACAAAAATGTACTCCTTTCAAGTAGAGGATTCAAATATATAAACATCAGCTGCAGTATAATGAAGGTTCTTGTATAGTGAATCTCTATTGTTTGGATATTCAAGTGATATTTTTGCTAAAAAAAAGAAGCCCCTGCCTCTTCGTCAGACTCGGAACTTTCCAAACAGAAATCTATAGCTTTCTTTTTTTTATTATTTAGAATCTCTGATGAAGAACAGAAGTACTGTTCTGCATAAGTGATGGTATTTAAACATGAAGCAATGCAAAGTGGTGAATCCACCGATGTCCAAAGTTAGTTCTTGATAGACAATGCAATGGATGTTTTTTTTTCTCTCTTAAATTTTGTTTTTACATAACAGAAAAACAACAAAAACGGTGACAGTGAGATGCAAATGATTCATAAGAGTAATACAAGGAGGTTGTATATGCTTGATCTCCTACGGTGTCTCTGTTGTGGGCTCGGTATGTTGTCCATTTGTCCCATTTTGTGTGAAACTCAACTTGCTTCAGTTTCAACTCATATGTGAGTTAAAGATTTCCTCCACTGTGTCCATCCAGTACCTCAGAGCATTAGGGTCACATCTGTACCATTTCCCAGTGATTCCTTTCTTGGCTGCAACAGCATTTTAACCAAATATCTATCCTCACATTGTACAGTATATAAACGGTAGCAATATATAAACCAGTATCTTTTCAAATGTACCTTCCAGTATTTCTGCAATTTTATACAATGCGTGCTGCTCCCAACACCATCTCTAGCATGTTCATTGTGTTTGTGTACATTTATTTTGCTTTTAAGGCTCATAGCAATCGATATTTTTGACCAAACCCATCATGCCTCATGTAATCATAATACATATTGAAGCCACTAATATTTAAAAAAAAAAACATTATTCATTGAATTTGGAACAACAATTTGCGGTTGTGCTCTAAAAGTATGTATATAAATGAATTGTAGGCATTTATACAATCCTTAACATAGTGGACAGTTTCTGTCACAACAAAAAGAAATTACCAAAGAAATCAAACTATCTTAACTATTGAATGAATAATAATAAATCATTAGTTGTTGTGGATTGTGTAATTGACAATATCTCTGCATCAGTATGAAGAGCATTATTGTTGAACATTGGTCTCTAATCGTCTGCAAGGTTCCATTTAGTTTTTTTCTTATTGCATTTACGGAGAAATATGTCCATCATCGGAATTTGACATCGAGATGGATAAGACATAGGGGCATTAATTGAAATGCATAAGGAGCACATGTTAGTCTCCCTGACGTCTTTAAAGTTTGCTCTGCTCCTGAGAGCCCGTATCTCTGCAGCGGCTGTCAAAATCCATTGTGCCGTTCACAAAGAGCCCAGGGTCCTCTCCAGTTTTGCCTCCATTCATTAGAGGCAGCGATGCGTGATCGAGGCTTTCCCCTCAGTCCCAGACCTCCACAGAGAGGGAGCTTCATGTGAGTGATAGCAGCTATGGGACCACAAACGATCTGGACAAGGCGAGTTGCTCAGGGTGGGACGGGTAGGTGGGTACCAAGTTGTTAGGTTACGACTGACTGGATACGTGGGTTTGGAAGCTGTTTCTCCTTTTGTTTGTGCAACAAGCTGATTGGTTTTAGTTTCCTTTTTTATTTCAAACTATGGACAGACGTTTTTCATAGCTGCATTTTAAGGAATCAAAATCCTGTCTTTGCAGAGATGACGCAGCTTTCATCGCAGCCCAAACCCCTGGACGCAGCCGCCGTCTCCGACGAAGCCCCCACAGCTGGCACAGGTCCCGAAGATCTTGACCAGAGGATGCTGGAGAAGAGGTCAAAGGTCGTTGAAGAGCTGCTGCAGACTGAGGAAGACTACATCAAAGACCTGGAAATGTGCATTGATGAGATCATTATTCCACTGCAGGAGAAGAAGGTAAAACGAAGAAAGCATGGTACATATAAATACCATGATGCTGTGCTTTCTGAAAATGTTTAATTTTATGTAGATTAAGCATGCTTAGTGCAATCCATCTATACCATAATCTGTCCAATATAATAGCTTGATGTTAATGGAAATACTAACCTACCAGGTGAAGGTGGACTTTGAAGGTCTCTTTGGGAACATCAACTCTGTCATTGAATTGTCCCGTCGGCTGCTTGGAGGACTGGAAAATACTGACTCAATAGGTACGGAGTCAGTTCTTTCTTTATTTAAATGATTGCAACTCTGAAAACATTTTCTGTATATAACTGTCCTCAGATGATTTACTCTTAACAGCCATTTGACATTATTCTCCTTCTTAGTAAAAAAGTTAAGATTCTTTTTTTTTGTTTTTTTCTGTTTTGATTTGGATTCCAAATCTTTAGTTTTTTCCCGCTTTCCGTTTAAATTAAACACACTTTTATAACGTGTTTGTGTCCTGTGCTGTCAGGCGGTGTCTTTCTGAGCTTCAAAGCTGAGCTGGAGGAGGTCTACAAGCTCTACTGCCAAAACCATGATGATGCCATCTCCCTGCTGGAGACCTACGAGAAAGACGAAAACATTCAGTGCCACGTGTTGGAGTGCCTGGAGAGACTGAGGTGCGTAAAGCCCGGTTCATGCTTGACGCGCCTATGAGGTCCAGCAGCCTGAAATTCTGCTTCGAGCTTTAAGAAACATTTGTAACTTTGCGGAAAACAGAGTGGACGAGCAAAGCTCCTCCTAGTTACCCCACATAGATTCCGTGTTTGTTTATTTAAAAAAAGCTCAATATTTCTATAATTAGTTTTTTTTTTTTATCTGTGTTTCCCTAAATACATATAAGTATTTTTATTTCTTTTTTAGCTAAATAGCTAACCTTAAAGCCTTTCCTCTTTGTTCAACTTTCCTTGCCCAAATTAAGATTACTCCACACTATAAAAGCTCATACCTCTCTATCAGGGGTCTGAGACCTTTAAAATCCAAATTGCCATTTTTACATTCAGTCCAACTATTCAATCGCTTTCAGAGCCACAAACATAATTTGAACTTTTTAAAGAAAGAAAAATATTTTCATACATTTGTACCAAAGACTTGCCCTTTAAATAATCACCTTACTATCTCAAATTTTAGGTTTTAAAAATGAATGAAAAACACTTTCAAAAAGAGAATGAATACATTTCAATGTGTCACAGACATTTTAAAATAAATAAAAGAAATTTCCGTTATATTTCGAGTCAATTTATTTTGGAAATTCAACTCAACTAGTGGATGGAGAGAAGGCTAACCAAAACACTTACCAACAAAGACTATTCCAACAATCGCCTGGCTCTTCACCATGTTTTAGTCAAAGTAATGAGGTGTCTAAAGAACCACAGGTTGCCTTTTTGCTTAAACAAAGGGTGCCACTATTAATTAGATGATAAAGTCATTAATTTTTAACATTCCTGAGGTCCATCACCAGGTAACTGAAAACCTGGCATCCAAAATAAAACATTTAGTGGTTTAGTGGCCTACATATGGAAACAAGGAATACCCAATTTGTAGTATATTCTGCCTGGAGACTGGATGCTAAGATTTCCTATTGGTCTGTTTATGTTGATTTTTCTCTTTCAGTACTGAACTAGTAGTTACCAGACAGAAATATAAAAAAATATATATATCATATTTATATCAGAAAACTCATGTAAGTTTATTTAAAGTTTTATATTTTTTTTTAGATTTTTATTTCTAGGTTGTCTCTGACTCCCTTTAAATCCCTGACAGTTTAGCATCAGACATATTGTTATGAAAGGAAAGTACAACCGAAGTTGACTATTTGATAAGTTTAAAGCTATGAAAGTGTTCAAACTCTGAGCTTCGAGCTCTTCTTTAGAAGTCAGTCATGTGGAGCATTTCTGGAATGCCCCCTTCCTTGTTTCTCCTGTCCGGGTGTTACCCTCTGTGACTCAGTTTCTTTAGCAGACACGCTTCTGTGTTTTAGTAAATTATGGTCGTGTTTAAAGATAAACATGATTTTTGCGAGGCAGGAACCTGCAGAACAAATAGGCTGTGGTTCCATAAACAAAAGGAAAAGGACTGTTGTAAGAGAGCATTATATTGTTAACATCTTGCCTTATCTTACAGGCTTTAGTATTGTTTTTATTGTTTTTATTGCTTTAATTTTTTCTGCTGAATAAGAACTCCTGTATTTATTGATTAAATGTTATCCACCAATCAAATGAAAGGTTCATGTGATTGATTGTTTATCAAATCAATGTTTTTATTGCTCCTTTGGGCTTCTATCCAAATTTAAATGAGAAATATTCAATCAGAAAAATTGTTGCTCCTGATATCACTTTCAGTCTGAATCTCATCTTTTGATATTGACAATAAAATGATTCTTTAAATTTTGTCAACAATAAGAACAACAATAAGATTCTCTGAAAGACTTTTAAAAATCCAAGCATGTCGCCGTAAATTCTGTTTTTTATCTCTCCGTTTCTTCCCCTTCCTCCATTCTACAGGGCAATGTACCGCGAGTGGTAAGTCTTCTTGATTAGTGTCGGCATGATTTTCCAGCATGGGAGCCAACCTGACTGCATGCTTGCTTTTCATGAACTAATGACATCCGTGTTTTTTGTTCAAAGTAAAAAAAAAACAGCTGTGTTGAATGGAAATGTGATCTTTTACATGTTGTGGTTTGTGTCTGCATGTCTATTGTCTGGTCCTGTTAAGGCCAGTTTAATGACTACTGGGCTCTTGTCAAATTAAGATTAATTCTGGGAAACAATGCCACCTACAGGACTAAAACGGCAACTGCAACTTTGCAACTGCAAAAATATTTAGAAATGTGTTTAAAAGAAATCAGAAAAAAAAAGATCTGTCCTGTAGATTGCACTAAAACTAAGAAAATCAATTTTCCTCTATTCCTTCTGTGTTTCTCAGAGGTTTTGGTCATCATCAGAAATCAGCATGTGATGAAGTCTTTATCATTGGATCATACAATCCATATGATAACTGAAATAAGTCTCCATCACTGCTAATAGCCTGTAGCAGCAGCTACTCTCGTGGTGACTTAGTGTGATCCTTGTGACACTTGAAACCTCTTACACATTATTTTAGTTTACTAAATAGATAATCAGTTTTTTCTGTCTGTTTTTCAGGGGTAAAGCTAATTACATCAACCTGGGCTCCTTCCTTATTAAGCCGGTGCAGCGGGTGATGCGTTACCCGCTGCTGCTGACGGAGCTGCTGGGCGCCACTCCGGAAAGCCACCACGACCGTCCCCAGCTGACTCAGGCTGTGACGGCCATCAAGCAGATCAACGTGAACATCAATGAGTACAAGCGCAGAAAGGATCTCGGTAAACGTTTAAGGCCATCTTTAAAACTCGCTTCTCTTCATGCGTTGCTTTTTTGTCCAAAATTGTCACATTGAAGATTATTTGAGGGCCACAGATTTTGAAAGCTTATTATTTACAAAGTAAGCTTGTATTAATATGGAGTATTGTGATGAAAGAAAGGAGTCAAAAAGAGAGAAAGTCAAAAGGCAAACTGTTTCCTGATTTTTGCGCACATTGGGAAATGCTTAAAGTTTTACCCTTTATTAGTAAGTAAATAAAACACAAATACTTTGTAGAGTACCTGACATTTTCCAGTTTGGGAAGATTACAATTTTCCCCTGAAACTTATTTTACACTTTTTTACTAAGGGCCCCCAGATCATTCCAAGGGCCGCTAAGGGTCCTTTGGTTGCTCTTTGGACACCTCTGATCTAAATCAACCTGATGGAGCTCTAGCTTTCTTTAGCTTCATCCACCTTCGCATCATCTCTCATCTGCTTCCTTGTTCCTGAGGAGGAAGAGAATCCCACAGCATGATGCTGCCACCACCTTTCCTCATGCTGGGGTTTCTGGGTTCAGGGTGATGAAAAGTATTTGGTTTTGACCACATATTGCTTTCGGCATTTAGACCAAAAGGCTGTTTGTTTAGCAGAGAACAGGTGGATTCTAAAGAGATTCAATTACAGAGGTTGACTCAAAGTTATTACTGGATTATTTAAGGGCATCAGGGTAAAGGGGGACAAATGAAAAAAAAAACATCTAAGACTTAAAAAACACAAAAGAAGGGTTTCCATTTTTTTCCTTTCACTGCATATTTAATGCACTAATTTTTGTGTTTTTTTACCATAAATGAACCGAAAGACAATATATTAATGTGGAGGTTCCTGATAGCAAACTATTTTACAAAGCTCTGTAAATGTTTTTAAGATTTTTTTTTTGTTCTCTAGCTTCCCTGCTCATTCTCTCCCTCTGCTGTTCTCAGTGGTGAAGTACAGGAAAGGAGAAGAAAACTCCTTCATTGACAAGATCGCCAAGCTGAGCATGCACTCCATCATTAAGAAATCAAACCGCGTCAGCAGCCACATCAAGCACCTCACAGGAATGTCTCTCCAGGTCTGCTTTATTTGGTTGTGTATTTTTTTTCTTTGTTTTTCATTGCTTCAAATATTTCTAAAGCCTAAATGTAAATGAATTTTTTTCCCCAGATTAAAAATGAAGATTTTGATGTTGCTGAGAAGAAGTTCAGGCTGCAGGAGAGGCTAATCAAGTCTTTCATCAGAGACATCTCCATGTACCTGCAACATATCAGGGTAGGAAGCTCAACAGCACAACCTACAAAAAAAAAAAATTCATTTCTGCACATCTTTTCCATTTTAAAGTAAACGTCACGTCGGACTTTATCTCTGTATAGGAGTCGGCCTCTGTAAACGTCTTGGCAGCCATGAGTTTGGGTGACATCTACACCGAGCGCAGCGTGCTGGATCCGGAGCACTTCCACAGAGCTCACCGCAGCATCAGCGACAAACAGTTCGCTCTCTTTGTAAGTACTAACCCTCTATTTTAGCCTGACTAAGGGACGGTTTTACTCTGCAGCTCATATCATCGGCAGTCCTGAAATCAGACAGAGGATCTATGAATCATGTGTGTGTGAGATTCCTTTACTAATCCAGAAAGGCATAGGAGCGGTCGGCTCTCTGGGAGAGGTCTATAGGTCCTATAAATTTGCAAAAATAGATTTAAACTGATTCTTATCTCTCTTGTAGAATTGTAATAACAACATGATAAGCATATTTTTTTAAAGTTTTAATAGCTTTATATTAAGAGTACAATTCAAATGATACTGGTTGAAGAGAGTAGAACGGGTTGTTCATTTTAACCTTTAGTGTTTTCTGTTAGCCACTAGTGCTGTTACCACAGCTAGTATAACTAAAACAGCAGTTTTTCAGAGATTACAGAATGTACAGTAAGCCCTGAGTTATCCAAACCCACTGCAGATTCAAGTATTGTATATTAATATTACTTTATAAGCATTTAATAGCAGCCCAGCCATAGTCCCAATTTAAGTCTAATTGTGAATCTCAAGCTTAGGGTAATGACATGGAGGCCTTCCAACTTTATTACCAATAATAAATCATTTATATACTAACAGAAACCTACCATTCGCCGTTTAGAGGTATTAATGACATACATTTTTTTCTACTACTGAATAAAGAAACCACAATTTTTTATCATATAAGACTATAAGACATGTCTCCCTTATATCTTGTCAGAAACAACCTTCTTTGTTAAATAACATTAAATTTAAGTCAAGATATTTTATTTAAAAAAAATACTTTTGTAGAAAATAAAGCTGTGTTCATCAATAAATTTAATACACTCTGCGTCTGCGGTTGAGTTTGTCCCAACAGTAAAAATGTCAGTCCTGATCAGATAGAACTATTTTGGATAAATTGTAAAACCGTTTTCCTTTTTTTTTTTTTCCTCCTGAGCAGAAGGAGCGCACCGAGTTGCTGGTCATCAAACCTCTCTCCCAACTCCTCGCCATGTTTGCCGGGCCACACAAGCTCATCCAGAAACGCTTCGACAAGTTGCTCGACTACGACAACTGCAAGGAGCGGGCCGATCGCCTGAAGGACCGCCGCGTGCGAGACGAGCTGCAGGTGGCCCGCAACAACTACGAAGCACTGAACGCCCAACTCCTGGATGAGCTGACGAAGTTTAACATGGTGGCGGAGGACTTGTTCAAAGACTGCGTGAGCGCCTTCGCTCAGGCCCAGAGGGACTTCATGAAGATGACGCTGGGAGAGCTGACGCCCCTGCTGCAGGTTGGAAACGTGTTGAACGCTGCTG
Source organism: Cyprinodon variegatus (assembly GCF_000732505.1). NCBI lineage: Eukaryota > Metazoa > Chordata > Actinopteri > Cyprinodontiformes > Cyprinodontidae > Cyprinodon > Cyprinodon variegatus. The sequence goes on from NW_015150955.1 coordinate 278,888, forward strand.
TTTAGATCGGCTCTGGGCTGATGACCATCCCCAGTGACATTTCATGAATTTGCTAAATTTCTACTATACATTAACAGTAATGGCAATAATATTGCCCTTTAAAAATTTGTCTGGCTGTGGACTTACGAAGAGCCTTACATAAAAAAATTAAATCAAAGAAGTGGCCTAACATGACTATCTGTGAGGGATTTGCACAAACCAGCCAGAAAACCACTGAAATTTTTCAAAAAAAATCTTAATTTATTCCCAAAATTTTAAAAAATTATAAACTTGGCCCCAAAACAGAGGTGAACAAAACAGAATTCAATTCAGGCTTTAAGATCAAGAACTCAAGCACAAACTAACTGAACAAACAGGACATGAGGGAAACTTAAATAGTGGCTGATCAGACCACTGTTGACACACGAGGGGGATAACTGACTAACAAACTAATAAACAAATAAACTTAATTAAACAGATAAATACTGGCCAGACACTAAATACCTTTTAAAATTTGACTAACTAATAAAATTACCCAAACTAAGAATATTTAAACAAATGATAAACAAATTTCCTTTCCCATTTCAAATGGTTTGACCCACTGATTAGCCTGCAACAACCAATTGAGGAAAGCTGGAGCTCATTGCAGCCCTCCACCAGCAGATCCCAAGGAAACTGGCAACTCAAAGAAAAAGAAATTAATCAACTGCATCTTGACAAAAAAAACAACAACCTGACAAATAAAGTTAACTAAATGTGTGCACTGCAAAAAGCTAAATTAAAGTCAGGCTAATGAAAATATATGAAATGTGCAACTCATTTTGAAAAGGAAAAATGTAAAAGTTACCACACAACCGTACCATGCATATTACTTTTGGTCAATAGACTATATTAATTAGGCTATGTATGATTCCAAAAAAATAAATCGACCCCCCCCCCCCCCCCCCCTTTTTTACAACTAGACTACTGTATACAGAAATAGACAAATAAACATTCCAGATAAAGCAATTCAGAAATATACGTGGAAGCTAAATTTTTCTACAACTTTTTTCATATCAATTCCCCTGATATTCTTCAAATACCAGTTCTTCCTTCCTTCATCATCTACAAATCTCAGTGTGTTACACCTGTGGTGCCTTTTTGTGTGGTTTTCAGATCAGCCAGAAAGATTGGAGTTTTAAGCAACGTTCATTTAAAAACCCTGATCCAACAATTCAATTAAATTTACTTACACAGCGCTAATTCACAACACATGCCCTCCCAAAGCACTTTACATACACAATTCAACCAGATCATACAGTCAGATTTAGTCAAGGTTTTCTATTGAAAACCAGTTGATTGCATCAACTAATTTACTCAAAGGCAATCCCTCACACAAAGCATGCTTGAAGTGACAGTGGAGAGGAAAAGCTCCCTTTAAACAGGAAGAAACCTCCAACAGATCCAGAGTCGGCGTAAGACAGGAGTTCAAGGCGACAGAAGCAGCCATGGAAAGTTTTAGATGAACCAAATATAGACAAAGAATAGCATGTAAATATAAAACCACAAGAATAGCTGTTTGTTTTTAAAAAATTCAGATTGTTTTATCTCTTTTATGGCTGAATAAGCAACACAGACAATGAACAATTTTTTTCTTGCACTTCTTTAGAATTTTGATGATAATATCTCTTAATACTGATAGTAAAGGCAACGGAAAAAAATAAAATAAATTAAGGGTAAAATGAATCACATACATACCCTAGATTCACATTTGGAGCATTTCACAAAATACAGCCAGCAAACACTGTTACACCTATTACACACTCCTTACTTTGTTTTCCTTCTGTCTTCTTTGTCATCAGCAGTTTTCTAACAAAGTCACTTCAGGGGCAGAAGTGATTTCACTGTTTCAAGAGGAGTACAAGGGGGTTCTCAAACTCCTACAAAGCTTCAGTTTCTGCCCGGAGAACCTCCCGCAGCCAACGGCAACCACGAAGAAGCCGTTTGATAGGAAAACGCTGGAGAAGCAGCCTGCTAAGAAGCAGCCTCAAGGACCTGTGAGTTTAATCGACTTGTTTAAATCTAAAAAGAAATCAATCAAACAGCTTCACCACTCATTGGCTTCAAATGTTTTCCAGCCGAACCACATCGTGCAGACGGATGAGCATCGCTCTGCGCTCCTGGCCGGTTACGGTCCTGAGCAACTTTACCAGGCGGAGAGGAACTTCAATGCTGCTCAGGATCTGGACGTCTCCATACAAGAGGGAGACCTTGTGGGTATAATAAAGCAGCAGGACCCTTTGGGAAGCAACAACCGTTGGCTTATTGATAATGGAGGTAGTTTATTACACAGTTATTATGCAGATCTTCTAAAGTAGGCATGAGTCCTAAACTTATTGACGTTTTGTTTCTGTTGATTCCTATTCTGCAGTCACCAAAGGTTTCGTGTACAGCTCCTTCCTCAAACCGTACAACCCACGCAGGAGCCACTCTGACGTCTCCATTGAGAGCCACTCATCCAACGAATCCGGGTACGGTGGCTCCTCCCCTGTTTTCTCCCGCCAGAACAGCAACAGCACTTTAACCTTCAACCAGGAGACAGCCACCGTCAGCTTCTCCACCTCACAGTCCAAGAACCACTCTTCACCCCAGCCGTCGTTAGAATCTGCCTCATCTCGCCGAAGCCACCAGAGAGACGCGACGCCCAACCCCGACAGCAGCATCCAGAACTCCTCGGCCCAGAATCACTCGAACCGCAGAGATTTCCCGGACTCAACTCGCAGGAATGCCGCCGATCACAGAGACTCGGAGCAGCCCTACCGGCACAGAGACTCGTACGATTCCAGGTACGAGAGCAAAAACAGAGACACATCGGACTTCTACGAGACGGACTCGTCTTCTTCTCAGAAGAACAGCAGCCGATCAAAAAGACACGGACATGCAGAGAAGAGCTACAGCTCGCCACAGTGGAGGAGTGGAGATGGTAGCATCCCAAGGAAGTCTGCTTACAGCCGAGAGGAACACAATGAGCCGGAACCAGAACCAGAACCAGAACTTGAACTAGATGGTCATCAGGTGAGACTTTGAATGCTAAGCTTAAATTTATTAGGATTTCGCTTTTCTTCCTGCTTTTTACACATCACTACCACGACTTTTAACACATTTTAACAAAAGGTACTGCATGGATGTAAAGTTGGATAAAAAAAATATTTTGTTTTTTTTTGTGTTTTTTACTCCAGCCTAGCTTCACGTCCGAGTCCTTATTAGATTAAAGTTTGAGTAGGTTGTTCTAACAGGTCTTGGTCTAGACTAGGGCTGCAATTAACGATTATTTTGCTAATCGATTAATCTGTCGATTATTTAATTCGATTAATCGATTAAAAATCGGAGAGCCAAGGATTCCTTAAAGAAGACTTTTTACAAAACCAGGTGAAACTCCAACTTTTCCACCTGAGGAGTTCTGGATAGAGCATATGGACAGATGGAAAAGCTTTTTTATCTTAAGGATAAAATATTAATTTATTATTATACGATTTTGGTATAATTAATGTCGCTCTGTTTTCTAAAGGTGTGTTTTTGAGTCTCAATACTCTAACAATTGATTGCGGTTAATTTTATTAATTGTTTCATCCTATTTTAAACCATTTGTCTCAAACTCTTAACTGTCCCGCTGCTATTAAGGTTCTTCCCTCAATTCTGACGATCTGAGCAAAATAACAATCATCCTAAACATGCTTACTTGTCTTTTTTTTTTTTTTGTAAAGTCCTAATAAAACTTATTTAAGTTGCATTTATAAGGCAACAAACCAAAAAAAAAAATGTTTAAGAATACTTTTGCAGGTCATTGTGTTTGGAAATATTAGTCAAGTTTAAATCGGATTTATAGGTGAATTAATGTAGAGCATTGAAAACAAAAAAACATAAAAATATCTTCTTTGTTTTATTAGATTTACTACGCTCTGTACTCCTTCAACGCCCGCTGCGCCAACGAAATGAGCATCTCTGCGAACGAGCGTCTGCGCATCCTGGAGTTCCAGGACATGAATGGAAACAGCGAGTGGTGGCTAGGGGAAGCAGACGGAGGAAGACGAGGATACGTGCCTTCCAACTACATCCGCAAATCTGAGTACACATGAACAAGCTCATCCCCGGAGGACAGTTCGGTCTGAGGAACTTTGCGAGCTTTGAGCGAACAAAAACATACAAAGAAAACAAGCATATTACTGTAACTTATTCTCAAACAAATTTCCTTGACTTTGAAATGGACTTTACAACTCATGCTACTGGGATTGTTTGTATTTATATACTTTTTTTTAAAAGATATTTTTTTACTAACTAGAAGGTGCACTTTGACCTTCTGTTCCCACATCATTACCTGTGAAATGCCATATTATCTGATGCCATGCACCATCAGTTTGCATGTTAAACATTGGGAGAATGCAATGATAATTTTTAGGGCTTTTTTTTTTCCCATCATGTGGCTTTTGACTCCTCTACTTCAGCCCAGGAGCATAAGATGCTGCAGATTTCTGCCACGCTGGACAACAATCAACCTCTGAGGCACTTATTTTGGTCGCACATTTGCGGTGTCTGCAGAACAATCACCAACAGCTTGGAGTGTTGTGTGGGTTTAACGCAAATCTTCTGGGTTCAAATCAGAACAAAAAAATTCAAGTGCATAAAACGTTATGGTTTACAGCTCTGCTTTTGAACTCGTCTCAGCTTCCTGGTTTCTTGTTTTAACCAGATAGGTTGGATCTTCCTGTAAGGAATGCTGCAGCCTGATTCAGTTCCTCTCCACATGCTTCCCTTGTCTGTTCTGGCCATATTAAGACTTATGATCTTGTGCTCAATGTAAGGTATTCCCTGTTTGAATAAAATACTGATCAGATGAAGACTAACCTGTTTGTAAGTTTGTTTCATGCCTCTATAACGGATCTAACTTAGTTGGGTAGGTTTTATGATAATAAGGACCTTTGCTTACGTAACCAAACATGATAATCAAAACAACTTATTATTAAGCGGGTTTTATAAAATATGTGAAGCAAAAAGTAAGGTCATAATTAGGTTTATCTATGTGAAATAAACATTTTTTTTTTACTATTGGGAGAAAGTCTTGAATTTGATTACCGGTGAGGATTTTCAAGAAATTGAACTTTATTGATCTCACAATGGAGAAATTACCTCTGTTTTTAACTCATCCACTTTTGGGGAGCAGTGGGCTGCCACTGTGCAGAGCATGGGGAGCAGTGTGGGGTTAAGGGTCTTGCCCAGAGACCCGGGGTGCAGGCTGTGGGGATCGAACCAGGTACTTGCAACCTTTTCAGAGGTTGAAGCGCACTGCTTTAACCACTAGGCAGCCACTTTAGACCTGGATTATTGTGAAACAGGAAAACAAATGTTTCTTTATTTATTTCACATCCCAATTCTTGTTCTTCTTTAAAAGACCAATCACATAGCTCATGCACAACAAAAGGCTCCAACAATCCAGAAGAACAAAGGCCGGCTATTTCATTTGTATCTGACTTGGAATGTGTGCAGCAGGATGGACCTCCATGCTGCTTAAATACATCAGCTCACCTATTAGAGATTGCTCTGTACTAGGCAACAGAATTGAAAAAGACTCCTGGAACTGAACTGAACGAAAGTCTGGTTGCCTTCCAATTTAAGCCTGTTTGTGGTTGCCATGACTAGGATTACAGGAGTGTCTTGATTTTCCTCATGCTTTCACTATGGAATAGAGGTTTAAACTCATCCAAATTGCAACAACTAACACCTTATGTGAGTTTCTCATATTTGTGGAATGCCATTAAATCTCTAAAACACTGGTGTCTAAATTCAGTCCTAAGTGCTGCTATCTTTTATGTTGAAATTGCATTTCAAGAAATAAAAACGGCAACAGTTGATTACAAAGCTACGCTGAGCAAAAGGGAATAAGAACTAGCAGCTTCCTCAAAATGTAGTGGAGTAGAAAGTTATAAGTTGCAAATAAAGACAAGGCATAGATTGCAATGAAAAACTTTATTAGGACGCCGACAAAAGCAAGCATTAACTCTCAGCCCAGCTTTGAGTGACAGAAAACATAAAAAAAAACTCAAAAAGCTGAACCTGCCAGAATCAAATGTTTTCTTTTTTCTAAATAAAGGAGCTTTGCTCAAAGTGCACTAAATGATCGATCTTAAGCTACAATGAGAGTTTTGATGCACTCTTCACCAACAGCCTTTGCTTTTACACTGAAGATAAAATGCTGGTCATGAAAACAATTTCAGGTCCAGCTCTCTCAAACCAAAAACACAAGCTTTAGTTCTAGTATTTCCTTTCGCTTATTTTCCTTCCTGCAACATGTTTAACTCTCTTTCCAGGTCAAATTCCTCAAATATCCCAAAATCCCTTCTGTTCAAAACATACATAAACCCTTTAGCTCACATTACAAATTAAGCCTTGGTTCAACGTTCCGGATGTCCTTCTTTGCAGCAGTTTATTGCATCAATATGGCCATTTTGAAAAATGTATCTTTTGTTAATTTCACTAAACTCCACAGAAGAGGATTAGGGCCAGTGGAAAAAAACAAAGTTAGATGATTTTAAAATTTTATTTCAGTTTAGTATGGGAAAAAAGTCAGAATTCTGACTTTTTTCTCAGAATTCTGACTAAATTCTGACAATAAAAAAGTCAGAATTCTGAGATTAAAGTCAGAATTCTGACTTTTTTCCCATACTAAAATTGAAATAAAATTTAAAAATCAGTTAACTTTTTTTTTTTTTCCAGTGGCCCTAATTCTCTTCCGTAAAACTCTAAATGCTGGTATTAATAATAAAATAACTATGGGTTTTCTATGGCGGCTTTACTGGAGATATTTGTTTTCACTGCATCCTGAATGGCAACTGCAGAGGAAGAGGAGGAGGAGGAGGACTTCTTCTCCATGGATCTGAATGACGTTGTAACTGTGGAGGATTTTTTCTGGACCGTCTGAATGGTCTTCTTCCTTTTTACGTGAAGGACCTCCATGGCGTCCATGTTGATGCCTTTCTTAATCTCCTCACTGGTCGCCACCTGCTCGGCGGTTTCTTGCTCTTTCTGCTGCTGCTCCATCTGCTGCTGGTGATGCAGCTGAAAGTAAGAAAGTTCTCTTTTGTAAATAAGGGCTTTATAAAAAAAAAAATAATTTTTTCATACTGCTAAACAGCCTTCCTCACCATCATCATATGCTGGTACTTTGCAATAGCCTCATCAGTGGTAACTCCCTCAGCAAAGCCCAGCTCTGCAGCCCGGCGGGCGAGCTCAGCCTTGTGTGAGCCAGGAGGGGTCCATCCAACACCTCTGATCCAGTTCAGGTCAGATTTGTAGTTCACCTGTGGAAATATAGAAAAAAAATATATGCTTAATAGACAACAATCAATTCAGATTGGTAATAATCTACAATCTTCATCCGCTTTGCTTTTTGAAAATCCCTGTAACGTAATCTTGGGTTTCGGATCTTCCTATGGCCAACAGCATTTCTGACAATGCTGGACCTTGAAAAGTAATGTATTAAATTTCCAGCTTGAAAAATTCATATGAATTATACAATATTCTGCTGCACTATGGGGAAGGTTTCAGGAAAGGAGCAAAGTTCTGGTTATAAAAAGATTTACTGAAAAAACCTTAAAAGTTCCAGAGAGTAACAATCAAGTACCTGGAAAGTCATCAGTGTACTGTATACAGTTTCTAAGAAAGTGGCTTACTAAACACCATCCCAATCAGAGGAAAGTGCAAACATGCAAGTTTCATAAAGTTCAAGAAATTTTCCAGTGAGTTTATTGAAATTTGCTGACTATCTGGTAAGCTCCTGAAAGGAACCACTATGGAAATGAAAAAAAATCCTGTAATAGAAACAAATGTACGTTTTGCTAAAGAACCAATTAAGTTCTAAAAAAGCTGGAGGAAAAAAAACATTTGAATTTCTAATGAATAACCTCCCAGTTCTGGGTAAATAGAAAGTAAGTTCAATAAGTTCTAGAAAGTACCCAGGAAGTTCCACAAAGTAACCTTCGGGTTTTCAGAGGAACCTCCATATAAGTTCAAGAAAGGTACCTCTTAGTTAAAGGAATAGAACCGGTCGTGTTTTAATAAAATTCACAGTGAGACACAGGAAAGCTGCTGATCAGTTTTTAAAAGGTGTTAAATTCCTGGAAAGTCACGTCCAAATTTCAGGACACTACATCCTTTATACTAGTACTCTATACCCAGTACTTGAGTTGAGGGTGGATGAGGGGGGAGAGCGTCCCCCTTCTTAAATGACCATCCCCCCCAATACCATCCCCTGTAACATTTTATCACTGAATGTGTAAAATTTCTACTATATATTAACAATAATGGCAATAATATTGCCCTTTCAACATTTGGCGGGCTGTGGGCTTATGAGTAGCCTGAGCAAAATAAATAAAATCAAAGAAGTGGCCTACTATGACTATGTAGGTGATCCCAGTGGGAAATTACTCCTTAACTATGTAGGGGCAGTAATAACCATGCCAGTCCAGCGACTGACTGCAGTTCTACTGTAAGTTCATACCTGACATGTAACAACCATACTATGCATATTGCTTTAGGTTAATAGACTATATTAATTTTGCTGTTTGCTTCCAAAAATAAATTCCACCATCCCCCTTCTTTTTGTTTTACAACTGGACTACTGTCTATACCCACTATTCAACCAGGAGTAGCATAGTGTCTTACATCACTCTGCAGCTTGTAGGCCTGCTTGGCATGTTTGACCGTGAGCTGCTCAGGGTCACAGGTGTAGTCGTGAAGTTTACGGCGGTAGGTGATGTCGCTGGCCTGAGCCTGACTCTTCTTGGCCAGCAGGAACTCAGGCTGGTCTGGCCGTATGTTGTAGTGGGCGCGCTCCTCCTTGGATTGACGTTTGTACTCCAGGTTGCTCTGGAGCTTGCTTGCAGCCAGGGAGTGAACCATCTTGGGGTCGTCCTCCACACAGCGGAGCCCCACCTGCTGGCCCTTCTCCTTCAGGTGGGACTCCTTGTAACTGTACTGTACATGAAAGGAGATCACATCTCAATGGAAATTGTGTTGCTTTTCATGTAACATAATGACCACCTACAAACTGCACACTTAAACTGTAACTTGAGACCAAGTGGGTGTGCGTTTTTATGACTTTTGAACAAAAGAACTTACATCGCTTGCAATTTCTCTGGAGGCTTTGGCTGTTTGGAAGGGAATGGCGTCCAACCTCAAGTCATAGCCTGACGTCTTCACCTGTTCTCCAGATGCCTTGTAAACTTTCTTTATGTGAAAGAAAGTTTGAAGGAGAAAAATGTTTGTTAATATCATATGAAGCTGCAGAAGACTTATTTGCAGATATGTATTTAAATGTGCCTTACATCACTAATCTGCTGAGCATTAATCTTTGCTCTGACAAAGTCTGGATCATCTGCGTGTAAAGTGTATTTATGCATGTCGTCGTTCTTTCCAGACTTGTACAGCCTCTGTAATACACGAAGCGAAAAAATATTTTATCCATATATTCTTGTCAAATGACCCTTTAAAATACATATTCGGCACATTTTTTTTCTACCTACCTCACTGCACTGTTGATAGCTCGTCTTAGCGTGGACAATGTCAGGCGAGTCAGCTACAGATGTAAACTTGATTCTGTCTGGTTGCTGACGGTACTTCTTCTGCAGGAAAGAACATCACATCACATTTAAAAACGTAACACTGTTAATATCATTTCAAAGACCAATAGCGCAAATTTAGAATTAGAATATAACTAGAGGGCCTTGGATATTGAAACAATCCTGCAAGAAGAGTAATCAGGCAAGCTTCAAATTAACAGGGTAAGGTTTTTTCTACAGAATAACTGTTGTTGGTCAAATTACAGAGACATTTTTTTTTTAAGTTAGACCAAATAAGTCCAATGTTTTGATTTAGTATTCTTTTATTTTGGTAAAAATTATAAAAAAGAAAACGTGGAAAATAAATACACTGCAAAAATGATCTAGAAATAAGTAAAACAAATTCTCAAATTAAGTGTATTTCCCCTTAATTTGAGTAGATAAATAAGATGATTTGCCAATGGAATCACTATTTATACTCTTAAAATAAGATAATTAGATAATATGCACTTTAAATAAAACAATGCAATTGTTTTTTTTTCCTATTTTAAATGTAAATAGTCTTGTTCTATTAGTAAAGTGTCTCACTTACCTCCTCAATTCAAGAACTAAAGCACGTATTTTAAGAAAAAACTACTTGGTTAGATTAAGATTTTTTGCAGTGTAAATATGCAATAGCCTTCTATTTCTAACAGTATCAAAGAATTTTTTTTCTGGTATCAGTTTTTCCCCTAAATACTCACATCACTGATTAAATCTCCTGCCTTCTTAGCTGCCTCCAGCTGAGGTGCTCCCACTCCATCCCACGCCACTCCTTTCATAAAACTCAGGTCTGACTTGTAGAGTTTCTATCAATGAAACAGCAACACACATAAAGCAAACCATATCTCAGCATTACATCACTTTCCTTTACCTTGCCTTTATTCCTTACCTCGCTCTGCAAGTCGTAAGCCTTTTTAGCCCACTTCACCTTCATGTCATCAGGAAGCACCGTATACTCATGCAGCCTCTTCCTGTAGTCCTGATCGCTGGCCAGGGCCTGGGCGTTCTTAGCCGACACCAGATGGATCATGTCTGAGGTGAGGTGATAACGGCCGCTGTCAGACAGAGCATCCCTGCGGTACTCCTGGTCACTGGCCAGACGGCCCGCCTGCAGGCAGTGCAGCAGGTAGGGATCCTCTGTCACACTCCTGACCCCAATGTGTTTTCCTTTTTCCAGCAGGTGATTGTGTTTATATTGGTACTGGAAAAAACGCATTAGGTTATTTTCTTCTAAACATTGACTTGTGCATTCTGTTTTGATATCATACAGGAATATATTTTGAGTTCTTTTGCATTTGAGAGAGCTTACATCACTGGCGATGCCTGTGGAGCTCTTAGCAGCCTGGAAGGGGATGTCCTGCATGGTGAGCTTGTAACCCTGAGCTCGTAGAGTATTCCAGGACTCCCTATACTTTACCTGCGGAAATACAGTGCACATAAAATAACTAAAACATCTTGCATTATGTTTTTGTTTTGGAGAGAAACTACATTTGGGAAGAATACCTCACTGAAGTTGGCAGCATTTGCTTTTGCTTGTGCAATCTCTGGTCTCTCAGCTGTGATAGTGTATCTGTGCTGGTCATTTATCCCCTTTTCTTTGTACAAACGCTGTGAAAATACATTTCAATTGAAATACTATGTTGCATATTATGTTAGTAATCAAAAACCATATAAAAGTGCATCAACATTCTTACTTCATTTGTGATTTTTCCACTGAGTTTAGCATGGATGATATCTGGGGAGTCAGTAACTGAAGTGTGCTTGAAATTATACGGCTGCTGTCTGTACTTTTTCTGTAACAGCAAAAAAAAAAAAGAAATAAATATTTGATGTCTGACTAAAAGTGATAAAAAGAGAATAGATAATAAAAAAAGAATGGAATTAAAATCTCACATCACTAATGAGGTCTGTGGCCCTCTTGGACTCCTCAATCTGCAGCGCTCCAGTGGCGATCCAGGCTGCACCTCGCAGGTAATTCAGGTCAGATCGATACACTCTCTGCAAACACAACAGATTAAAAATCTATACCCTGAAGATGACTTTTGGGTTCATTTTCAGCATTTCATTTTATTACAGCAGTATTGAGAAATATGGTCATAATTTTGGTCTCCTATGAAGGACACAGTTCATGTCAGATGTGTGTCATCAGGAGCATGTATCTAACTTTCTTTTTGGGCTTAAAATTATGCATTTAAGCAATTCTTTCTCCACTGTGATCATTTTCAAATGGGATTGTGTGCAGGTTTTAATACCCCATGGATTAGACCTAATTAAACAAACAGCCACCACTTAACTGTCTGGTTTAATGTCTTTTCAATTATTTTATTTATCTCCTATGCATATTTGGTGCTATTCCAAAACAGTAGTTTTAGATTTGAATTTGAGATCATAATCCAGTGTTAGAGTGTTCAACTCCAAAAATAAAACTTAAAGTGCTCAAGCAGCAAGAACTCCTTCAACATCAACATCTACAATCTGGACTAAAATGTGATTCTCCCTACATAGAAAACCCAATTCTAGATAAAGGTTGCTAAAATCAGTTGAGATTAAGATTGAGCTGTTTGGCTCCAAAAAAAAAAAACAGAAGAAAGATTGAGGAGTCATAGTGAGACTTTCCAATATAAAAGCCCTGGACTTTAGTTTTTTTTGTTTGTTTTTTTGCAGTAGCACTGATAATTGCGCAAAGGGAGTGGAAAAATGAAGACATATATCTATATAGATCTATAGATAGATAGATAGATAGATAGATAGATAGATAGATAGATAGATAGATAGATAGATAGATAGATACATCTTTCTGCCTCATTAAGGGTGCAGTAAACTTCTGACTGCAACTCTGAACCCATACATAATGACATCTAAAGCCCCTCTCACCTCACTCTGCAGTGCATACGCTCTCTTGGCAGCCTGGACCTTCATGTCGTCGGGCAGTGAGGTGTAGTGGTGCAAGGAGAGCCTGTAGTCTTGATCACTGACCAGAGACTGGGCCTTTTTAGCGTGAGCAACCTCAATCATATCCATAGGCAGGTGGAATTTCGAAAGCTGCTTCGCTGAGTCCTTCTTATATGTGATCTAAATTAATGACAGGATGCAAAGACGTTTTTATGCTGTTATATTAGTCTAGATTAGGTACAGTGCAGAAACACTTACGTCACTTTGTAATTTGCTGGCATGGACTGAATGTGCAATGTTCAGGTCATCCTGCAGCCCCCTAAGACCGATCATCTTCCCTTTGGTCTTCTCAAATTCTTCTCTGTACTTCACCTGAAATTAAGCATCAAGTATATTTTTTTATCTCACTCTAATTCTCCTTGCAGTAAAACTGTTTCTGTGTGGTTGAGCTGTGTCTCACCTCACTCAGGATATCCGCAGAAGCTTTGGCCAACTGGAATGGAATAGCATCCAGGCTGAGTTTATAACCTCCATCTCTCAACTTTGTCCAGGATTCCTTGTATTGACTCTAAAAATGCATAGGAGACCAAACCAAATAGTCAGAACACTCAGCTATGAGAGATATACATGCAAAAGCTAAAAGAGAAAAGTTTACCTCACTGATGTTTCTGGCATTGATCTTTGCTTGCACCAACTCTGGCAGCTCTCCACTCACGGTGTAGGTGTGCTTTATGTTTTCTCCCTTTTCTCTGTACAATCTCTGCAAAACAGAACCATGAGGTCAGATTTCAGTGTGCATGAGGGATGTGTCCAGAAAGGAAATACTAAAAACACAAATGTCCTTTTTCCACTGACTCCAACTTGGCCTGGCTCTACACTTGCATTTGGAGAAGACGGAAAAAACAGGAGCCTGAGCAAACCAACCTAACTGTGACGTACAGGGATGGCAGCATTATGCTGAGGGAATTTTTGGCTACAGGAGGGCTGACAAACCTTAGAAAATAGATAAAAATCATGCGGAAAGTGAACTATGTGAAATCAGAGTAATAATTCAAGATCTTTTCCATCTAACCAGAGACAGTTCCTTTAAGTTCTGCTGTCAGCCACCTGGACCACTTTATTTATTTATTTATTTTTTTCATTTTGAAGATTTTTTTTCTGGTGTCTATCTCATTGCTAGACAGGCGGGGATATACCCTGGTCAGGGTACCAGTTCATCACAGCTTGACAGTAAGAAACCATGCATGAACACATTCATGCCAGACCAATTAAACAGTCATGGGACTGGAGGACCCTGAGAGAACCCCCACATGATCTAGGAGAATCTATATCAGCAAATCACTTAAAAAGGATTTAAAGCAGAGCCCTTGCTGACAAATGAGCCACCAAACACCATTAAATTCTACTAAACAGAAGTTTATTTCAGGTTCAGCAGGTTTTTCTGAAACTGTTTTTGATTCAAGTCATTAATTCTCAAGTTGGCTGCAAAATATGTGAAATCAGAGTAATAAGTCAAGATCTTTTCCATCTAACCAGAGACATTTCCTTTGAAGGGAACGGACATAAATTCCAACAATCTATTGGCAGAAACAGCATATACACGTCATTCAGTTTAAAAGCAATTCTACCAATTAGGAAGAAAAAAAAGAAACATTTAAAAAGTTAAAACATTTTCAAAAAAAAAAAAAAAAATTCAGCCTTCACTTTTTTTGTTTTTTATTAAATAGAAATATTTTCTGTTATTCTAATTTACCTGAGGAGGAAAACATTTAGATATCAAGAAAATATAGCCGTGTCTCTTTTTATATGACGTATGTAAACATCTGCCCTCTACAAAATAATAACTTAAAATAGTCATAATGTAGCTGAACTTACATCAGTAGCCAGTTTGTTGCTGAGCTTTGCCTGGATCATCTCAGGCGTGTCTTCAACACTGGTAAACCTCAGAGAGCTCACGTCCTGACGATACTTTTTCTGCAAAGATAAAAGGAACAAATAATGTTACACATTAGATAGAAAATCTCCACCGGTTTGGACTGATGAGACCAAAATAGCAGGGGTATAAATATTACCAGTAGGGGGCACACACACATTACAATTAGTATTCCTAAAAATAAATTAAAAAGACCACAAAGAAAAAGAAATGAGAACACACATAACCAATGCTGCTGTCTTCTCCACATAAATGAAATAGCTTCCTAAAGCTCGACTCTATTCTTTATTTTTATTGTGTTATGGGCGTCATTCCATGTTGTAAAGTGTCTCAGGTTTGTTCTATAAATGTTCTTGTCAGGGTTTTATTTGAAGGGATTAAATTACCAAAAAGGATTCTTTGCTTTATAATATTAATAGAAAGCTTTGACATTTGATTCAGCCAACAAAAATATTTTTTTAGCTGAAATATGTTTGGACAGCCTGTGTATGCATGAATAAGTGATTTGTTATTTTTTTGGTCTGTATGATTTTATTTGAACTTTTGTTCAGGTAGGATGACCCTGATAAGGGCTTCAAACATAAACCTGTTACTGATGATAGAAAATATTTTTCTTCTGTTTTTTAAACCTTTCTTGAAATGAAAAGACTAATCTTTTTCATTTAGGGCAATGAAAAAAACCCACAGATCTTTGGTTTATTTGGTTGGATTAATTTGATCAAAGAGTTTACTCCTCTGGACTCGGAGCTCTGTTCATCTCCCATATATAAGCCAAATTAACATAGAACGCAAACGATCAATGGTTCTAAACTAGTGGAAGTTTCTTTCATAACGTTCACATGGCCTCTGTGCTAACAGTGTTCCCACAGGTTAATAACTGGGTTTGAAATTACCTCACTGGCCAGATCTGAAGATTTCTTCGCCTGCTGAACATCCAGAGATTTGGAGGCCTCCCAGCCGACGCCCCTCATCCAGTTCAAGTCCGATCTGTACTGTTTCTAAACACAAATGCACAAACAATCGGGAAGGACAATATTGCAGCGTATATTCACAGTTTATATTCATTGTTGTTGTTGGAATAGACCTACATCACTCTGTAACCCATAGGCCTTCTTAGCCCAGGCTACGTTCATGTCTGTCGGCAGAGTGGTGTATTCGTGGAGGAATGTCCTGTAGTTGGTGTCCGTGGCGAGATCTTGAGCTTTTTTGGCATGGCTGATGTTCAGCATATCTAGAGACACACTGTAGGAAAGACTGATTTTAGAAAATATGAATGCGGTCTCCTGGAATTGTACTGATTGATTGAACTTTATGTCCTTTTTATTTTTTTAAATCTTGCTTTGATCTGTACCAGGGTGGAAACCCACAGCCGCCCATCTAAGGTGATAAATCTTTTGCGCATATCTTGACCTTTGGGAAGACACTGATTAACGGTATTTTATCCATATAATATCTTTTTCATTAAAAAATGAAAAAGATATTATATGGATAAAATACCAATAGAAATTTAGCAAAAGTTAACTAATAAAACAAACTGATCTTTTGGCTGGGGATAGCTCCTATAGGTGTAATAACTCGGTGTTAAGTGCCATCACTTAAATTAAAATTTTTTCGATTGTTCATTTTTACAAAGGCCTCTGATCCACTTTGTTTCTTTTTAGAGAAGCTCAGATTCCTAAATAAACATTTTTGCATTGGCAGATTCCATTTTTCAGCTTTTTTTCATCAGTTTATAGCAGCATACAGGGATATACCCTGGTCAGGGTACCAGTACATCACAGGTTGACACTAAGACAAACCATACATGAACACATTCACGCCAGACCAATTAAACAGTCATGGGACTGGAGTACCCTGAGAGAACCCCCGCATGATCTAGGAGAAAATGAAGCCTATATCCACAAATCACTTAGGCCAGGATTTAAAGCAGAGCCTTTTCTGATAACTGAGACACCAAACACCATTAAATTCTACTAAACAGTTGACTTCATGTTCAGCAGATTTTTCTAAAACTGTTTTTGATTCAAGTCATTAATTATGAAGTCGGCTGCAAAAAAATTACAAGTATTCTTATTTATTCACACCTTCCATATGACTTATGTACAGTTAATCTAATAAGATAAGAATCAACCACCGTTTTGCTCTCAAAGATTAAGGCAACTTGATTATTGAGCAAAAATATAAAAAAAGACCTGAGTGTGGTTAAACTGGAGGCCTTGCCTGTATTTAGTCTTTGTGTCCTCATAGTTCTTCCTATACTGGTGATCGCTCTGAAGTTTGGTGGCCAGAGCAGAGTGAGCCATCTGAGCGTCGTCGCTGACTGATTTAATCCCGATCACTTTGCCTTTGCTTCTCTCATACTCCTGCTTATATTTAATCTGAAACAGAGAAGGTGAAAGAAGACACATAATATTAAAAGTGTATTCTACCATCAAGCGTGGCTACAAAGCAATAGACGTATGAGATGTTGGAAAAAGGTTTATAAATATATGAAAAAAGCTCACATCACTGGCCAGGTCTGTCTTAGCCTTTGCTGTAAGTATAGACAGAGAATCCAAACGGAGCTCGAAGCCCTTTTCCCTCTGCTTCTCCCACTGGCTTTTGTATACTTTCTATAGAACAACAAATAAACCAAGAAATGTTGCATCACATGCATTAGAAATCTTACATAGCATCTGGAATCTCGGCCACCATGAAAACAGGCCTCACAAAGATTTTCACTATAGTGTTTGTGATAAATTGGAACCAGGTTGGGTATTATTCATAATTTTCTTTACACTGGAAGTTGTAAAATTACATCTGTAATTAATTTTTTCAGCATTGATCTCATTCAAACATTTGCAGGTTAAAAAAAGATGCATTTTGACTTCATTCGGTGCAAAGTGATGAAGGTTGTGTATGATAAACATGCATCTAAACATTTGGGAAAAAGAGAGAAAATTCCCTTTATTAGTCTTATATGTGGGTGCAAGAAAAATCTGTCAAGGAGGTGAAACAGGAATGAGGTAAGGGGTTGAAACCCACATAAACCTTGGCAAAAATAGCACAACAGAAAATTCAGAAAAGATTAAATCCAACTCACTCCACTGAGCATGTCAGCGTTTGCTTTCGCTTGCACAAATAGCGGCTCGTCTTTATTGATGGTGTATTGGTGAATCATCTGCTCTGTGTTTGCTTTGTACGCCAGCTGGAAAAATCCGAGACGTAAACACACACAGAAGAGGCAGTATATATAATGGAACATATAAGTAAATAGTTGAAAGAGGAGATCCTTACATCGCTCTGCAGCTCCTGACTCTTCTTGGCATGTTTGATGGAGAGATCGTCAGCCACTTGGGTGAATCTTATTTTGTCGGCCTTCTGACGATATTTGACCTTTGAAAACAGGAAACAGAGTTTATAAGCACTGCCTTATAAATGGTAGAAGGATCTTTAACATCTTAAAATGTTGTAAGTAGACTTACATCGCTGAGCAAATCTCCAGCTTTCTTGGCCTGAGCTATGTTGAGGCATCCCTCCGTCTCCCAGCCCACACCTTTCATCCAGTTCAGGTCTGAACGATACTGGTTCTGCAGGAAGAAAATAAAAATTATTATTTATTTGTCTATTTAGCTTCATACTCTGCCGAGTGTCCTGAGGTTATTCTCTCACCTCACTCTGCTGGCAGTAGGCCTTTTTGGCTTGCTGGACCTTCATGTCATCGGATATGATGGTATAGTCGTGAAGTTGTGTGCGATAGTCCAGGTCACTGGCCAGAGCCTGAGCTTTCTTGGCGTGGCTCAGATTGATCATGTCCAGAGGAAGGCTGTACTGAGCCTGGCTCTCCTTGGAGGCTTTTTTGTATTCAATCTGATGAGGGAAGGACAGTGACAGTTTTCAATCTGATGCACGCTGCAAGCACAGCTTCAGTCAAAGCTTTACACGCCCTTATGACGAGTGTAAAGGTTTACTTTACTTTGACAACACCAAGCATACATGTTTATATCGCTTTCTAATCTGAATATGAAATTTTTCCTCAAAACTCTGACTGGATTATCTGTGTTTGCTGAAGCACATTTTAGTCATAATTAAAGATGTTTCTTTTTCCCTCTGCACGGGTTCATCCAGCCTAGTTATTCCAGATACTTTTGATTGATTTGCTTTCATTTAACTGGGATGGCGATGGTTTTCTTCCAGTCTGTAGAACTATGTTATCAGATAAAATGACTTACCTTCAGTAATTTGAACTAATTATTTTGGAACGTGGAGTTATTCTGAAATACGTACATCATTCTACTGGTGTGATATTCCTTGATTTCTGCTCACTTTCCTTTTATTTTTGTTATTATTCTGCTCTAATTAATAAGAGATGAGTAAAATAGATATCAAATTCTTTTTTTGTACTGATGATATTTCAGAAGGGGCTTTAGTCAATAGTATAGTGGAGGATTTCCATTCATTTTTGAAAAGAACCGCCCTCTCCACTTAAAAAAAAAATGCACATGCACAACTGTGTTCCTGTTCCCAAGAGGGAACGCCAATTAAACGCATGCGAGAGCATGCACAAGCCAATTTCTCCTTGAGCACGCTCTGTTTACAAGTTTCTGTCTGCATCGCTCATTCAAGCTTACTTTCCAAAAGTAGATTTTCAATTTTTCCGCTATGTCAGACTCACCACTGGAGTTTCTCTGTTGCTTTAGAGCCTTTTTTTGTCAGCTATATATCAATCTATCTCAATGTTTGGGTTCCCCAGGGATCCATGTAACTGTGCTGCCATTTCCTTTTTTTGAACATTGTTCCTTCAAGCCAAGTATGCAAATAACTGCACAGGTTTTTCTTTTCTTAGATATGTTTTCATTCCTTTACAGACAGTCCCTTTTACCTTTTTGATTTTTGCTCTTTTTTGCTTATTTTGTTAGTCTTGTGTGTATATGCAATAAATAATATTTACTGTCTATTGTATTTCTATTGTAGTTTTTCAAAACACATGCTGTTTTTAATTATATATTTTTTTAGACTGAGACCTCTGAGGTCATTTTACTTACATCACTGCTCATCTTGGCCACTTGAAGAGAATGCAAAGTCTTGGAGTCACTCATGTTGACCCCGACAGCTTTTTCCTTGTTTTTCATGTAGGATTCCTTGTATTTCAGCTGAAATAGAACATAATCGCACTTAATTTAAAATACAGACCATTAAACTTGGTTAATATACATTAGTTTTTGGGGTTTTTTTTTGTTATTGTTGCTTAGATGTCAGCAGTTTCCCTGCATCTCTTCTCAAACAAACAAGTTTTTGTCTACTTACGTCACTGGCTAGGTCTCTTGAAGCTTTGGCAGCTCTTACGCTCAGGTCATCCACACCAGTTTCACAAGCTTTGGACTTGGTTTTCTCCCACTCTTCTTTATATTTAATCTAGAATTAAAAGAAACATTAATAAGAAAATAAGGAGGACTTTGCATAAAAGTCCACATGCCAACCAAAGCTTTATTACTGGCTTGTGTTGTAAAACCAAGAAAAGTGCAAACTTACATCACTGCACAAAGCTGCGTTGGCTTTAGCCTGCTGGATTTGGGGCAGATCCTGAGATAAAGTGTACTGATGCTTCGTCTTTTCATAGCCTGCTTTATAATTTAGCTGGTGGGAGCAAATTAATCATGTGTTCACATAACTTACAGGTAAATTCAGTGCTGATGCATGCAAAAATGATCAGTAACACACCCTACTTGGTGTTTACTTACGTTGCTGACAAGCTGAGCATTTTTCTTGGCTAATACAATCTCAGGTGTGTCCGTCACAGACTTGTACTTGACCTGGTCAATATGTTGCCTGTAGTTCTTCTGCAATCGTTTTTAAGTAGTAACATATCAGAAGGATGAAGTCATTGCATGAGGACTATGTAGTATTATTATTATTATTATTATTATTATTATAGTGAATAGGTCCCAATAAATGTTACATTTAAAAGTTACATACATTTCTAAATGAAAATATATTTAATTTTCCCCTAATTTTGTTTATTAAATTCTAAAAATTAGCTAGAATAATTTTATCATTACTTTACTACAATAAATTAATATTTTTGTAAATCAAAGTTTGTAACTTTTCCATGACTATTTGGCTGCTAAACCAGACCCAAGGAGGAGAGCGATTTCCATCTAATCAGCAAAATTCTATTTTTTTTATTATTACTTATGTCTTTGTTTTCATTTGGTAACTCAAACATCTAAATAATCAATAAGCTGGACTAAAATATAATTTTAACAATTCATCTAGGCACTATTCACTGTTTGAACACCTTTATTTTAAGACTTTTGTATCTTAGATAATGGAATAAACAATTGTGGAAATATTTTTCCAGACTCATATTTTAATTTTCTCAGCTTTATCCAGACTTTGAAAATCACTAATTCAAATGAAAGACATTTTCAGACTTTTCGAGAATGTATAGAGAGATTGTCATGAATTTGAGCTTGAAATGGCTTGGAGGTGCTTACATCTTTCAGTGGGTCCAACTTCCTTTGGCTTTTGTAGCCTGGTGTAATAGTGGCTGGGTAGTTATATTCCCCATGATCCTGATCTTGGCCTTGTTTATAAGAAATCTGGCACAAAAAATGCAATTGAATCATGTTAACATAGGAAATAGAGAGTTTAATTAACTCTAAGCAAATACTTTCTTCATCTTTAAAACCTGACCACGTTTCTGTGCTTCAATCTTTTGTTTCTATACCAAACAAACATTTGCAAAATTGAACTTTGTTCCCACATTACCTCTCAGTCATTTGATAATACAGCATATAGCTATATTTAGCTAATATTTATCTACCTCTAGCTAAGACTGGCTGTCATGGATTAATTTGGACCAAAAAAAAAAGTTAAAAAGATTGACTGTATAAAAGCTACTGGTCAGATACTATGGAATGGATGCTGCCACTACAAATGCAAATAAAGATGAACCATTAAGAACAATATCTATTATTCCATGCGACATCATGCAGACACTTTGTCTGCACTGAGGAAGATGAATGCTGACTTATGCTAAAACAGGAAAGTAGTCTAGGCGACTTGTTTTTTTTTTTTTATTCATTAAAAAAATGTATTCTACTACTTAGGACAATCAAACACTTTGTAGGGAGCAGTTAATTTTGCATCCTAAAATGGCAGGGCAATCATTAAAAAAACAAACAAAAGAAAATAAAAGAAAAGAAAAGAAAAGAAAAACTACAGCTGTTACCAAGTCAAAAATTGAATTAGTCTGTTCTTTTGCTGTATCACACTGTACAGTTGTCATATATGTAACACAGGTGGATTCATATATGTTTCTTCATGCCACTAGGTTTTTATTTTTGTGTGATAGCAACTTTAAGGATCTCAGTTTTTTTTTTTTTTATAAGAAAGATTCTACATCATGAAGATCTATCATTTAATGCTGAGATAAAATTAAACCCTACACAACAGAGGTATTTTCAAAGAGTCCACTAAGTGAAGACTTACATCACTGGCCAGCTTCCTCACTTTCATGGCGTGCAAAGTCTTCTTATCAAATCCAGAGTCTTCATAGTGGCCCTTTAGATCACTGGTATACTTTTCTTTATACTTGTTCTATTAAGATGAAACAAAATGTAATTATATAGGAATGAATAGAGCATCAATTTAGAATTAGGATTGTAATATTAATATATACGTAGTATCAATTAAAGAACAAAAAATCAAGTAAATAAAGTCACTATCCTGTTTCTTAATATTTGATTTTAGACTTACATCACTGGTGAACTGAGCAATTTTTGCAGCATTGCGAAACTGCGGAGTCTCACAAAAGTTAATGCTGTGTCCTTTGGTGTTCTCCAAGTCTTTCTTATACTCTACCTGCAAAAGCAAACATCTTGGTTAGAACATTTTTCTTTCTTTTTTATTTATTTTATTTTTTCAGCTCGATGAGATGCAAAATGATTTTTTTTATGTGGCATCCTAAATATATCTCTGACTTGTCTTTAATCTTGGAGGTACTAAAAACAACAATGATCGCATGATGTTCTATAAATGTCTCAGCCTGACTACATGTTTACTGGGGGTCAGGAAAGATGACTCTGGGTGAGCCAGAACATAATAGAGTTTGATGGGATGGTTGAAAGCTACAGCCTTGAAAGAAAAGCATGCCAGCTGTGATAGAGATGAGGGTTTGGAGGCACCAGCTTCATTGGAATCTGACACATTAGACCCGATACTTCACACATGCAAACACGCAATTACTAAGCAGGCTATTTTACCTGCTCACTTCATGCAGAATACAAAAATAAGTGAATGCTTTACAAATTTACCTCACTGACAAGCTTGTTAATTTTTTGTGCATTCTTTAAGCTCAGATTGTCCTGAGAGGTCAGACTATGGAAGTGTGATGTGCCCTTCATCTTGTTTAGATCCTTCTTGTATTTTAGCTGCAGAGAAAACAACAGATTTTGTTAGGTAGAAAGTTTGTCTGAGCAGGATTTAGACACACTCTAATGCTCATACAAGCGGTCCTATTCGTTTTAAGGGTTATGATGGGGTAAGTCCCTTGATTGTTTTCCCTAACCTGTTATGAAAGTAATAACAAGGCCTGATGACGTATGAGGCCGAAGCGTTCACACTGTGCTTTGGCAGTTTGGCTTAAGCTCACATGGCGACACTAATGATGTGTGCTTCCTTTTTTAGCAGCTCACACTGAGAATGTTCAGATATGACCTTGTGGCATCCAGACAAGCTATGCATCTTTTTCTTCAACATAAATGACTGTATGTCTGACTTTATTTTGCTCCTAAATGTCTCAGTCTTTTACAACATTGATGGGTTAAATGATTTTTAGGGTGATACTCACATTACTAGCATTTTCCTGAGCTTTCTTTGCAAGATGATAACCAGGAGTGATCATAGCAGGGAAACTGCCTTTTCCTCGTTGCTGCTCATATTCTTCAGTGTAGGCAATCTGCAAAAAAAAAAAAAAGTACTTGCAAAAGAAATTTTTCAAAGTTGGGATGGCAGACTGTTAACCAAAACGAAACAGTCTCCCCATTCAAAATGCATTTTCCCCCCGGATCAGTAAAGAAATGGAATTTTGGTTTCAGCACAGAGAATAATCCAAAGCGTATTAACTTGAACGCCATTGTGCCGCAGTAACAAGAGGACTGAGCAGCAAGACCATCAGGTCATCTGTGGATATGTTTTGCAAGAAAAGGTAATGGTCTACAGTGTTTTATAGTTTTGTGTAACTTCTGTCAGATCCACACATGTGCTGATGTCTATGAAAAATAACATTGAGTAAATCAAAAATTACTCCCTGAAGATATGTAATCTGCATGTTTGCACTAAATATTTAACTGCAACAGGATATATTTTACATTATTGTCACAAGCTAAAGAAATTTGTTTATCAGTGTTTTTATTTTTCTTTCAATCTTAATAACAGCAGTATTAGTTGATGTTTTAGGTCTGAGCCACACGAAATGTTAAAGAAAACCAGCAGGTGGAGAGTATTGAGTGATAAATAGAATAGGGTTCAAATAATGGCAGAAATGACCTTTTCTACCTGAATAATGCAAAAATTTAAGACATTCAGTAATGATTTTTTTCCCAATCTTGTTTTTTTTTTTTTTTTTTTGCCAATTGGTACATTTTGTTTGTCACATAGCATTAGGTAGGGTCTGCAAATCTACTGCTCAGAAATCCTGGGAAGACCTTTTATCTTCATTTTTGTCCTCCCAACTGAACATATTAACACATAAAGCTTTCCCTCAATAACTCACAATGACCTGGGGAACTTGCTAACATTACGTTGGTCTTGGAAGGCCATTGTGTTTTTCACTGAGCACAGATGAGTAACAGCATGTTTCATTAACAACTTTAAGCTGCACTGCACTCACCGTCATTCTTTAAACATGTTTTGTCTGACTAAAATTCAGTTAATAATAATTTTTATTTGGACATGGAAAGGAGTTTCACTATTGTGAGCAAAAAAAGTTCAAATGCAATTTAAGGAAATGCTTTAAACTACATTCCTAGTGGTGCTAATTTTCTCCACTGAAGAGACACAGGACACTTTTGACAGGTCTGCAGTCCATCACAGGGTAAACAATGAACGCTCAAACTCATCTTAAGAGAATCCACTTGTGCACAGGTAGAATCTGCAACCTCTACCCAGGCTGGGGTTTAAAAAATCATCCTTATCCTATAAGGCAACATTTGCTACAAACTGTGTCCCTATCTAACCAGCTTTTAAAATCAAAGTGCATTTCAGGATTTCTTAGTGCTTTAAATTTACTTGCATACTGGTTTAAATAAAGAAAACATGGTTTAAGATGGCTGATATTTGTGTGTCTAATGGACTTGAACTATTTGAGTCAATAGTGTTCATACCTGGCTGAAGTTTTCTGCATTTTCTCTTGCATGAACCAACTCAGCTGCTGCTGCTTCTGCACTGGCTTTGCCTTTTATCTCTTGCTCGTACATCTGACGATATTTAATCTGGTGCAATGAGTTTGGGTAATAATAAAACATTCTGTTAAAGCATTTATATTCAGACCAAAAATAGTTTTTTATGTTATATTTTTTGCTTACATCACTGGCCTGCTCAGCTGCCTTCTTTGACATCTTGTATCCAGGAGTAAGATGCGCAGGGAAACTGCCTTTCCCCCTCTGCTGCTCATATTCCTCTGTATATGCATACTGTGGGGAAAAGCATTAGAGTTTTGTAATTTGTTTCTGGGACCTTGTTTCTGTTAAA
This sequence comes from Cyprinodon variegatus, assembly GCF_000732505.1. Taxonomy (NCBI): domain Eukaryota; kingdom Metazoa; phylum Chordata; class Actinopteri; order Cyprinodontiformes; family Cyprinodontidae; genus Cyprinodon; species Cyprinodon variegatus. The sequence continues at coordinate 304,058 of NW_015150955.1, forward strand.
TGATCAAGAAAGCAAGAAATACATAATTTAAAGCTTACATCGCTAACAATTTGTGACTGTTTCTTGGCCAGAAGCACCTCTGGAGGATCCACAAACGTTGTATACTTTGAAACTCTTTCTTCATGCCCTTTTTTATATTCTACCTAAAAAAAGAAGAAGCATCAGATTATATTACTTTGTTTGATCTTTAATATAGCTGCACTGGACCTACGGTAACAGCTGATTTAAACTTACATTACTGGCCAAAGTATTGGCATTCTTTACAGCTTTGTAACCAGGCGTGATCATTGCAGGGAAGCTGCCTTTTCCTTTTGCCTCTTCATATTCCTCTTTATATTTTACCTAAAGGAAAAACTCAAAATCATAAACTGGGACAATTACAAACACTATATGACACTTTAATAATCTACGCTTGCATGTTTATTTTAAAGCAATTACTTGTAAAGACTTACATCACTGATGGTTTTCTGTGCCTCTGACATCGTCACGATTTGCTGGTTGGTCACCATCCCTGAATACCAGCTCTGCTGCTGTGAGAACTCAGACTGAGCCTGAAAGGCCTGTTTTAATATTAAAAATGATTAAACATTAAAACCTAAACAGGAAAAAAGGAAAACATGAAACAATGTATGCTTGCAGTTGCATGCTATGTGACCTTTTGCATTAAATAAATGAATCTAGTTGTTTAGTCTTACCTGGAAAACGAGATAATAATACGGTTTATTTTTGTCTTCCCTTTGGAATCAGTGATCCAAAATAAACTTAAAAAAACAGTTTTATTCTCATTTAAGTGTTTTCATTTGAGGATCTTCTAACCCAATGCTTGAAATTTTTATCTGCCTTTGACCCAAACAATTACTCCAAGTATCATTTAACTATGGAAGTATTAGCAGTAATGTAAACAGGTGTAATAAACAGCATCACCCACCGATCTGTCGTGTCTTGGCTATTTGTGGGTGATCTGTTTTGTTCATAACATAACTATTATATTCTTTATATAGATCATTAAGTGAAGTTTATGAAAATATTTCCAAGAACCAGACCTCTGTAACCTTTCCAACTACTTTGACCAAAATCAAGAGAAGCCATTTATATGTTTAGTTTCTGTTTATGCTCCTTTTTAAAGCATAATTCTCTTCTAAAGCATTGTTTTACAGAACAACTGTTTTGTTTCAGGCAAGCCTAGTGGACCCCTCACGGTCTGAATGCTAATGAACATGTGAATTACTTAGGATTCAGCATGGGAACAAAAGCTGAGATGCGCATATGAGGAGGAAAAAAACAACCGTGACCTTTTTTAAAATGAATAAAAGTTAAAGCATTGAATATCTGTGAAAAATAATCCTCCAAAGTTTTGTTAAAGCTTCCTTTGACTTGGATGTGCTGGCCAGTTGCTCTCTGGGAGCTCACCTGGCTCACCGTCTGACTGGCTAGGCGTACCTTCTCCAACTCCATGGATCTCATGTCACAGTGGAAGCTGGACATAAAGCGTTCGCCATCTTCGCGATACTTCAGCTACAAGTGGCACATGAACCATAAGCATTAGGCCAAAGCAAGCAGGCATTTTTAAAAACACACAAGACACAACACCCTTTTAATTTGCTTGAAGCTCCTTATAAACAGAAATATTAGCAATATATAAAAAAAGCTCATTTTGGCTGGTTTTAACTGCATCATCCAGAATGTGTAACCAGTCCTAACATATTGTTGCAGTAGCATATCATCACATCTGTGCAAACCACAAAAAAATATTTAATGCGGAATACAAATAAAATATGAAATGTTTCTGATCTAAGTGGAACAAAACAGATTTTTTTGGCCCTTTATGTGGAAACTCCCCGATTACACCATCCCCACCATGAAACCATAGTAGTGGCAGCATCATGCTGGGGAGGCTATTCATCCACAGGGAGTGTTTCAGATTTGATTTACAGATGATTGGGATGGAACACAGAGAAACACTGGAAGTAAACCTGTCAGAGAATTTGAAAAACTTAAGGTACATAACTTAGGAATTATGTTTGAATCCCATCAGGTTATGCTTGAGCTATTATGCAAAGACTATGCAGCTATTTGAAGCTAAACACTAGATATAAAAATAAACACATTTTCTTTTGGAATTTTTGAAAAGTGTGTTGATAGAAATACAGCAGAAGTGTGATGTTAATAATAACTACCAGGTTCCAATAAAGATGAAACAGGACACACCATGAAAGGCCCAAAATATAATATGCATCCTGCTGTGTTATTAATTTTTCTGTACAACCGTTTGGTTCCACTGCGGTCTTTTTATAAGTGCTTAACAAATAAAACTGTTTTGGATTGGATATACTTTAGCAGTAAATATCCTAAACTAATTTTAGAACTGCTGTTTTGCAAAGGATAAGAAGCTTTAATGCTTTTAACCATCACCTTGCCAAGGCTGACATTTAAATCTATTTCACTCCTAATAACATTTGTAAAATGATTTACATCTACCTTAAAAATGTCGTAAATAACTACTGAAATAGAAAAGTACAAACATTTAAAGGTAGAGTCCATCAGCGTGGTGTGACATCAGCCTTGAGGTATATTTATATGTGTGCTTAAATATCAACATGTGAAGTCCTGAATCTCTCTGCTTATAAGCTTGCTTGCCTATCGCTAATATGAGCATAGGAGGGTTGCTTGAACCTTTAGACACAGACAGACTCAGACAGACAGAAACAGGTGGCCCTGCAGAGGAAAGGCAGGGATCAGAGGCTGTTTTTCTCTATGTGTATTTTTAGGCACCTGAAGCATAAAGTGGCCTAAGCCATGGCAGGGTAGTCTGGCCTCAGTCAGAGATACAGAAATAAACAGAGGCACACTTCTCATTCCAAACCCCTGCTGTCACCAAGAACTTAGCGCTGCCCTCTACCTGTATCCTTTCCAGCCATTTTTGATTATACAATAATGGATGGAAGTGTTAAAAATCAGGCTGCCAGCTAAATAAGGTTTTGGAGTTAAGATTATCTCAACTCAAAATAGTTTTGCAATGATTTATTATTACAATAAATTAGAATAATACTCTGAAACCTTTTGAAAAGTATGTCTATTTTGATTAAATTCACATGCAAATGTAGTTCTTAAAATGGACTCTGTCATGACAGATAATGACAAATATTTTGCTTGCAGCATTGCAGTGCAGTTTAAGGTACCTGTCAATGGTAAATACTAAGACAGAAAGAGGTAGGAGCTTCTTGAAGTGAATTTGTGCTGCAAAATGATGTGATGGCATACCTCACTGCTCGCCTTGCTTTGCTTCTTTGCATTGATGTTGATGGGAGTTTCGTAAACACTTGTGAACGTGTTGTTTCTTGGATTGTGCCTGCAAAGCATGAAATAGAAAAATGTAAGGCTGCTGGGATGAAATGTGGATGTCATTCCCAGAGGGGAAAAAACAAAAAACAAAAACACATGCAAGAAGAATTCTAGAATTACTTTGATTTTACTGACATATCAATACGTCTTCTTTTTCTTCAAAATGAGACTCATATTTCCTGCCATAGATACATTTTCTTGGTCTGTTTTTGATTGATATAGCACTTACACAGAGCAGTACGGCCTCTTCTTGTGGCTGACAAAGTTATTCGGAGTGAGGACCATTTTGCAGACATCGCAATGAAAACACGCTTTGTGCCAGTTCTGAAAAAGAAAGAAAAGTGCATGATGTCATCAGTTCTTTGGGAAAAAAAAAAAAAGTTTGGTGGAATTTTCTAAAAAGAAAAGTTCATATAGATAATTTGAAAAAAAAAAACAGCCTTAGTAGAAAGAGATAACATCCATTATAAAATTTACAGTTTCAATCTACACATTATCATTTTTACAGGTCTCTGAGATATTCTATTTATCCTCAAACACATTTATAAAAATTAAAAAAAACATACTACAAATTCCAGCACTTTGCTTCCAGCATCATAAAAAACAGACTTAGATACAAAAGGGAAACAACAAAACTTACACATTTTACACTTTCAAAGTGACTGTGTTCCCTATTTTTCCTTTGTCACTTCTGTAAAACTAAACCAACACAATTAACTCTTAAGGGGTTAACCACTGTCAAAGTTCAGTCATTCTGTCAGTCTAAAGTAGTTGCGAGAAAATGAAATAGACATATTTTTAGCCTGCTTATGCTGACTATTGCAAATTAATTCATTAGTCTGACTGTTAAGTATCAGTAGTACAAACTTGTCCTACTGAGTAGCTAAAACTCTAATTTTAACTTAACAGATAAAACAACATAGAAAATATTTATTTGCTTACTTTTAATATTGTTTTAACCAATTAATTTGTCCATCTTTCAATGCTGAGTAGATCTAGCACTAGAATAAACTCTCAGTACTTAGCGGGTAAAAAAACAGATTTAGATAAATTTGATTAACCTCATTGTTTTAAGGGGGGAAAAAAATCTAACATTACTCACAAAAAAATATTGCCCAACATAATCTCAACAGGTTACAACTTTGAAGTTTTACTGACATTGTCAGTAAAACTTTGTGTTCTTTGATATTTCAAAGTGGTGCTGAAGAACAAAGGGGCTCCTTCTAGGCTCTTCTCTGACTCACAATGTCTGAGCAACTATTCCCTCAAAAGAAAACCAATTTTTAGTCAGTTAGCTTTTATGTTTTGTATTTAGGCATAAACACAGTCCAATGTAAAGTAAATACTAAAAGACAATAAGATGCTTCATTCTTTGAGAAAATATGTTGGGAATATGTTAATGTATTTTAAAAATTGTGAAACTTTTAACAAGTAAAATATTGTTTCATAAAAGCTTTTTTTTTAACATAGCTTCCAGTAAATATCCCTTTAGCATCTGTGTTATTGTATGAAAAAGTAAATATGGAATAAGGAATGTTTAAACAAATGCACAATACCTGGTCGATGCAGTTGATCTTTTCTGCTGGGTAGACCACAAACCCACACCTGGCACAGGACTGCATAATAAGCTTTTGATTTTCTCTTCCCCCGAAAAAAAGAAAAATATCCTTTGGTAAAACTGTATACAAACAGAAAATGTTGCTAAAAAGCAGGCGTGAGGTTGACAGACAGGAACCAGTATAGGCTATGGCCAGAAAGTAGCTCCCCTACTGTTAATGTGTCTGTCTTTGCCAGTGTTAAACTTAGCTATGAGTGTGTAGCTCTGAGAGGGTCTCTTACTTAAAACCATGTAACATGGATGGACCACCCCCCCTCCATACCCCCCATGCTCCAGGACTGCCTGAGTACAGCTGTCTATTAGTGGACAGAGACTCAGAGCGTTCAAATGTCTCTGCGTTGGAGTAATGATCTCAAGTAGAACAGCAAGTTCAATTTTAGACATCCTCTCATGATCTCTGCATTAATTCAGTTTATTTTCAATTAATTTTATTCATGTGGCACCGATTCACTGCACATGTCATCTCAAGGCACTTTAGAGATGACGTGTTTAATCATCACATAAATGGTAAATTCACCACCAGTACTATCCCAGGGCAAAATTACTTTCGTCACATTACTCCATTAGTAATAGAGTGACTATAGAACCAGTTTAATATAACACAATTTCATACAATATACTCTACAATTAGGGGGTCGCCATCTCGCCATCAGTTTGGGGGCCCTTGGCCTGGAAAACGTTGAAGACCCCTTATATATAATATAGATATAAATATTTATTTATATAAATACCCTTGTAATACCCACTGTAATAACCCTGTATATATAATAATCCTACTATAGAAAAAAAATAAAAAAGGCTGTCATATGTGGTCGCAGTGTACATACTACTACTATATCCTATGCAACTTCTTCTTCTCCTTTGACTATTTGAGCTGATGTAACAAGTACATTTCTCCTCTGTGATCAATCAATCAATCAATCAATCAATGTATGTATTATTTTTTTGCTGATTTGCTAAAAATAATAGTAAAAATATGCAAGAAAACTGATGCCTCTGCTGAGTAATGACTAAAATAAGATGCCCCATTGGGATTTCAAGAATTTAACATCAGACTCCGAGGAATGACTTTCTTTAAACAGAAAAAAATGAATGTATCATTATGAAAAAGAAATGGGGAAAAAATGTGTTTTTGGTAATATTCGGTAATATTCCTAATACCTCAGTCATTAAAAGACACAACATTTAGAGAGCTAAGTGTATATACATATATATATATATATATATAGTTTTTTTTTTGTCATGTGGTGCACACTCCTTGCCAGCTGGTGGTAGTACTGCTCACCTAACTTTTTTTGCCACCAATCGCCATACAAAAGGTTCAAGAGGAAGAAGAAGAGTTAAAAAAAAAAAAAAAAAACCTTATTTAAAAAGTGACGCACGGTGCCGACGTCATGACGCACGACTGAGCAAACTTTCACTTTCTTAACTTCACTTGAAGGAACAGAAAGTCCCTCAGAACCTTAAGGAGGAAAGTCGACCCAAAAGTTACGTGTTTATGTTTATTCAGAATAAGCTGTTACAGGACAGCCCAAGAATAACTGAGGGTAAGTTAGAGCTAATTTCTGAAAATATTTAAAAGTTTGAAACAGTTCATATTTTACTAGCTTAACACTTCAAGAAGCTAATCATGTTAAACGTATGTTAAAAACTTTATTTGAACCCTTAATCTAATAATTTTATCATGTTAGCTATGTTAATATCTGTACATTTTTAGCAGTGCTGATTTATGCTGTAGTACTGTAACCAAGAGTCAGAACTGCCTTTATTTTACGACTTTTTTCCAGCTAGCTTGTTGTAAACTTTTATTTAGAAGTTCTAAGGGGACGAGTGGGTGTGATAAAATATATCTGCGTTAAACCCAGATGGAGGCTGAAATGAATGAGGTTGGTGTCGGTGTGGAGGAGAAGCTGGAGGCGGAAGTTGATCCCAACCCTGACGGTGGAGTTGGTGCTGAGGCAGCGGGTGATCAGATGGACGCCAAACCGGACCGCAGTGGGAGGTTTCTGCTGTTTGGACGGTGGGTGCTAATTGGCTGTTTCTCAAAATAGACATCAACAGAAAACAATAAATAAATCGGAGAAAAACAGAGAATATGTTGAATAGAAGAATTGTTTGTAGTTTTCACTGTAGTTTGACCTCATTCAAACTTGTTTCTATCTCCAGCAGCCTGTAGAAGAAGTATTAGTACGCCTGCAAATTTTATAGATATTTTGAATTTTGCTAAAAGAAAAAAGAAAAAACATCTGAAGCCTAAAACATACCAGGTTTCTTTCAGTATCTAAGCGCTATCCACATGTTCCAGATAAATCAGGTTTGACATGACTCACCTGTTTTGCTGCACCAAACCAACTTCTCCTGAAAAACCTTCTAAACCTTTTCCCACTTTATGTTCAATTCAATTCAGTTTATTATTATTTTTTTTACTTTTTAAGGCACTAGTTGCTGTTTTTTTTATGGACAGTAGGCTGACAGGAAAGGGGGTATGAGAGAGGGGGAGAGACATGCTGGAAAGGCCGGATTCGAACCTGGGTCGCCCGCGTCAAGGACTAAAGGGCTGGTTAAACTCCCGTGGTAATGTGTTGCAGTGAGCTTGTCGCAGGTATGATGCAGACATTTTTGATTTATGCTCAATATTGAAGCGTGGTGCACTATGTTATTATTCCACGGCATAACGCAAGAGGGACAATCACGAACTAGCTGTGGGTCTAGATACGGCCAAGGCGGGGAGAGAAAGTGGGGGCGAGTTTGTGCGACAACAGATGGACATAAGGGCGAAAAAGAGTGGGGATCCAGGTGGAAAAAGGGTTCCAGTGTTCTCGCGCACCTCGCTCTTCTAGCTGGTCCAACTTCACGAGTCATTTTCCGCAAACGCAGTCATACAAACAACACAAGCTGGTAAGGTACCAAACAGAAGACTAGATTTGACCAATCATAGGCCTCCTGTCTGCAGTCACCTACAATTTTGGAGAGGTGCACCAGAGTGTTTGCAGAGGGGGCGGGGATGTCTCTGCGTTCACCGCGACACCTACGTAGAGGACCTAATTTCGAAGTATAAATCAGCCTTAAGGCCTCCATGCATGGGTCGTGTGCACTAACCACTGCACCACCAAAGCACGCCCACAATTCAGTTTATTTATATAGCGCCAATTCAGTACCCACGTCATCTCAAGGAACTTTACAGTTACAGTATAGATCATACAGTCAAGCTGATTCAAAGTTTTCTATCTAAAGAAAACCAGGTTATTGCATCGACTTGAATGCAATCCCTCACACTAAGCATGCTTGTAGCAACAGTGGAGAGGAAAACTCTCTTTTAACAGGAAGAAACCTCCAGCAGATAAAGGCTCAGTGTGAGCGGCCATCTGCCGAGGCCGACTGGGGTTACAACTATTCCAACCCTTTTTCTGTTAAAATTGTAAAATGGACATGGAAATCACTCACTTTTAGGGTAATTCTCCATTTTGGATCCTAAAGGGGTAACAAAATGTAGATTTGAGTCTTTATTTCAATAGATTTCACTTTAACAGCTCCAGTATTTAGATATTAGCGCGACTACTGCTACTTGAATTAATTGGCTGCCTAATTAAGTGGGTGGGTGTTGGAGGGACTGACTTGTTTTTACTTATAACAGAAAAGTGGACAAAGAGGAGGACAGAATAACACACACAGGTAGAAAGCATCCATCCCTCGGCTCATACAGGAATAAAAACAGTTATAAAATGTATATATCCACTAAAGGATACTTCAGTATTTTGAAATGTGGTTTTATTCGAACTTTAAGGTAACATTGAGAGACACAAATTAAGATGAGCTTTGATTAACTACATTAGCTAGCTACAATATGTATTAATACTTTATTTTCCATTCGTTTTACCCTGTAACTTTACTTGATTATCCCATAAAGGTGCACTCACACTTTTGGATTAAATGATAAATAATTTAGATTTTTGTTAATAGACAAATACAGACTACAATTGTGATGAGAAATGTAAATCAAATGTATGTTTTGGTTTTAGTTTGGTGGAACGGATTAGAAGATTAGCCAATGAGACTTCATTTAACTTAATGCATATAACCAAATTAAATCTGTCTGCAAATTGCAAATAGAAAGTTGAATTTCAGGTGTAAAGATAGGATTTTCTTTGAGAATATGAAAATCCATACATAAATGCATTTTATAATTTATAATCTACTATAACTAAACTGACATTAGAAACTACATTATATTTTAGTAAATAATGTATGATGAAACCTGATAAAAAACATACCAATAAAAAGATTAGATGAGGGTTTTTTTATTTTTTTGTGCTAACCTTATTCTGCATTTTTTTGTTCCATTTTTGTGTTCAAGGTAACAAACTAAAATATGATTCAGGTTTATAGAGCTGCATTATTTATTAAATCGGTTTCCGGTCTATCAATCTATTTTGTCATAGCAATGTTGAAGTTGCTGTAGACTGCATAGATAAAGTACTAGACTATCTAGGCTGTTGGATTTCAAGTGCCTTCACACCCTTGTGACTCATGCCTGTAAACATCCACACCTGTCTGAATGTTATGAAAATCTTATTTGTTGTTTTCATTGTGGAACTGCTGTTTTAAAAATTAGCTTGTGTAATCTGTACAGCATTAAATATAACACTGAATCCATCCTACCAAATGTAAAGAAAAAGCAAACATTTTATAAACTAGGCCTTTTTTCTACAGCATTTATTGTCGGGCTGCCCAGTTTAGGCTTCAAATATATTTTCAGATCGAAATGATTGAAACAAATCTGCCGCACTCTTTACTGGCATTCAAATGTGAATTGTTGTATGTAGGCCTTTAAAAAAGGCTTTTACTTAAGTTTATTTTTAAAAGTAAAAAACATTTTTTTTTTACCAATTTCCATCACTAGGTGGCACTCTAAATCTTTCTACAATAGAGAAACTAAAGACAATGTTGCCTATCCTTGGTTAGGATTTTGACACAGGAGATTATTGTTGCTTAAACATCTATTCTTCATTTTTATAATAAACAGATTCTTAGATTTAGATTAAAAAAAAAAAAGCTAATATTTTTATATCTCAAACGCAAACACTTTATATTGAATTGAACATCTATTAAAGGGTGAAAGGATTTTTTCTTGCTTTTTACAACCATTTACAGTATATGTAAGTATTATTATCTTTATTTATATCTTTAACTAAGTATATAACGGAATTTCTTTTTTATTTATTTATAACAGACGCTGGCAGTGGTCATAAGATCACAAAATCCCTCAAATATTTCAATCTTATCTTACTGAAAAGCATTAAGCAGTGAAACAATGAAAACTTTTGAAATTTCTACTCTCAATTATAAATCAAGGTTTAGAGCGTTGAGTTTCAGACCTTTGCAGAGGTAGATAAGATCTGTGGAAAAAATCACTTTGGCATCTAAGTATCGGCCGATGATCAAAAATTAAGGAAATCAAGCAAGATAAATGATGTCAGAAATCATGTCAAAAGTGGAAGAAATATATTAAATATAGGACGATACAGATAAAACCTAATCACAATATATATTTTTTCAATTCAGTTTAAAATAAATAATAAAAAAATAAGAGAGAGAAAATAACTGCCAAAAATGCTTGCAACTGAACCCTTTACAAACTTATGGCAATTATTTTGCCATGTTTATAAAACACTTCTTGTGAAAAATGAAGGAAATGGTTGCTTTTAAATAACAAAACACATACAACTTAATTATTACAGTCTATTATTGCAGCAAAAGCTCTAATAATATACCGTTATGGATATCGAAATATCAGAAATGTCATATTACTATTATTGACAGTTGGATATTAGTTAATTGTTTGACAGTTTTTCTCTGATCACTGCACTAAAAACATTGTTATTAATATCTTTAATGGTTCACTGTAGACCATGTCCTGTACGACGGGATCTTTTGTTTGTTCACATCGAAGGAACCTAATAGCCTGTCTGACCTCAGCAGGGAGTGAGGCTCTGAGGCCTGAGCATGAATAGGCCTTTAGAAAGCACTGGTTCCATGGGGAGTATGCTGACTCAGGGGGCTCACAGTGCACTGTCCCTCACCTCAGCAGCCCATGGGCCCAGTCTGGACTCCAAACTGTACAGAGAGCATGTGCACTTCCTAGAACACACTAAGAAAGATTTCAGCTTCCGGGTGTGCAGAAATTTTAAAAACAAGACCGAATCAAGGTATTTCCGATGCAGAGCGGAGTAGCGCTTAATGACGACCCAAGGTAAGAGATTTATCATGACTGTCCTTTTCCACAGTGTAGCATGGGTGCAGCTCTTCACCCACCCTCATGCATTTGTCTTGTACAGCATGTTGGCTCTGTGGAGGTGGGAGGGGACTCCAAATGTTCTGGATCACATGTCTATTTGGAAAAAAAAAAAAGTACGCTTGCCTGTGGGTGTAAATGGACAGGAGCTAATGCTGTGTACAGTATTGTTCTGGTGCTGCAGTGACCCAATGGCTGGGCTCTTCTAGATCTTTTAGCTTTGCAATGGGCCACTGTTAGCGTAGGTATCTGGATGGATCTGTCAAAGAATGGAAATATTAGAGGACTGTGAAACTGACCTTCGCTGGATCGTTTCTTCCTGCTCAGTCTACGTCGGTGATCTTAGCAAAAATGTTCTAGTTTCTTCTTTAGCCGGACCGTGGATCGCTGCAACCAAATTTGGCCTCACCATTTATGCCTTATTTAATCACGTACGTATGTTTCAGGGTTTTTTTTTCAGTCAGTGGTTCAGGTTGTTTCTAGTTTCCCGCGTGCTACATGTTTCTCTGAAAAGTCTTAGCAAAGAAAGTTTTCAACTTTGGAAATGTACGATGAGCCAGGGATATGTTCTAGTCAAATCTCAATTAGCAAGATATTACATAATATGGTAAGAGCTGACACTGTGTAAATATGAAAGCCTTTTTTTTGTTACAGATTTTTTTACTTCATTTGTGTTTTCTGTCTTTTAGCAAGAAAAATAAGGATGGCCAGACGCGGGAGCAGGACTATTCTTCTGAAAGCCATTACAGAATTGTTTTACCAGCATTCCAGTATAAGATGAGCCACCAGCAAGTGGGGAAGTGCATCATCATCAACAACAAAAACTTTGATGCAAACACGGGTATGGCAAACCTGTTTCACACTACGTATTTAATAACGTTACACACTTATTTATTTACACACCATTTATTGTTTGTTTGGATGAAGGTGTCTTTGCTTTAACGTTATATTTCGACAGGGATGAATGTACGCAATGGCACAGACCGCGATGCAGGCGAGCTGTTCAAATGCTTCAGGAACCTGGGCTTCGAAGTCATGGTTTATAACGACCAGACGTGTGAGAAGATGGAGAATCTTCTCAAACAGGGTAAGTAGTGCCTTTCTCTAATTTTGTATTTTATGGTTTATTTAATCAAAGAAACATCTTAAAAGTCTTCTTTTTTTTTTTTTTTTTTATAAAATCCCTAACCAACATTGTGTTATAATGATGGCTCAGTGATGTGGAATATTATTTTCTTTATATCTATGCTTTATTATTAGTGTAGGCTGTAAAGGACAATATTAACCTGTCTGAATATTAAGCAACTTTGTTCTTTTTTTATTTGATGGCTTAAATCACAAGAAACATCAATAGAAGTTAGAGCTGTTAAGCAAAAAATAATTAAACATGTTTTTTACAACATGTAAAAAAAAACTTGAATAATTCAGACTGTGAAAAGGTGAAAGGGAAAGAGGCAACAGGGAAAATGTTTTGCAAACTTGTTTCACCTTTTTTGTTTTAAATGTTCATAAAATCTATTTTACAGTAACTACTGCTACTATGCATGTTGCATGACGTTGCCTTTGTGTCAGCTGTTAATTGTCACTGCTGGAGCTAGAAAACAAATGTAGCTTCATTGTTTTCATTTGTCAAAGCCTTTAAAGATGCAACAGAATCAGCCTAAACTGTTGTTTGCAGCTCAAAGCTACAAAAAATCTGTAATGGTTCCTGCTCTGTTGCCATCAAATAAAAACTTAGGACACATTTAGTAAGCTATTGTTTCTTTTATCGTTCTTTGACAGCAAAACACAAATATTTGTGTTCACATAATATATTTGAATATATTTGTTGTTAAAATCTCATAGAAAAAAATGTTTTACCGGGTTTTTACACAGTTACGACAGAAAGGGGATTAAATATAGGAATAGCAACAAGTATTCTTAAAATGTGTTTTGTAAGGGATTATTTCAGTATAGAAAGAAAAAATATTGTCCAAGATAAAATTACTTCTACATGGATTTGCGATCTTCTCACCACCAGGCTTCCTGAAATTCAAATCTATTATTGTTTCTCTTGAAACTGCATAATCAAACAGCATTGATCAGTAGGTTTCATTTCAATTATTACTTATATTTCAGATTATTTTAATTGAAATGTAATCTAATAAAAATTCCATCGCTATAGCTAAAACAGTTTGGTTTGAAATAATAGCCCCATCTACACTACAATCTGAAAACCGATCCATGCCAAGTTCGGACTGAGCTTGGATCACTTAATCTTGCCGAGCTTGATTCCTTAAGACCGTTTACAAATCACGCTAGCACGGTTCCTCGCCTCATAGTGATGATCTACGGTACTACTGCTCTCTAGAGGTAAACCAGCGTACCAACATGGCGGTGGCCGTAACATTCAGGAAGTTTGCAGAGAGTCAGGCGAAGAAGGCAGCCTTTGGTAAATTTAGTTGACAGAGTCGGCTTTTCTGAAGTGGATATGACAAACAATAACCCAATCAAGGCTTACAGACGCAGGAAACAATGACAAAAGTTAAGGTTCATCACACTGCTAAGCAGAATCATCACTGGAAAACGTGAGGCAGGGTAGGGATGTCTGAAATTTCATGATTACGTAGGCTGACTGTAATGAGATGAAGCGGTCTGCTCCTGGGCTCTTTGTTATCAGAGAACTGAGCCAGAACTGAACGGCAATGAGCCCTACTGTTGAACTAGTACCGTGTTAGCGTGGTTCGGTTGTGTCTGGCATGGTCTGGTTCAGTTTGCGCGCCATTTACAATAAACAGTAATCTCTGTCACCATGCTCGGACTGCTCTCGGCATGGTTTCAAAAGGGTAGTGTAAATGGGGCTAATAAGAGGATACGCCCTTTTTCTACTATGTAGAGCCTAAGTAATCATTTTAGCTTTGTGTGTTTTGTGAGTAAGAGGATTTATTTATTTCATACAGCCTCAAAATTTGCTAATAGTTATTTTTTTGTGTTTGTGGGTCAGCCTCGGAGGAAGACCACAGCCAAAGCTCGTGTTTCGCTTGCATCCTGCTGAGCCATGGCGAGGAGGGAATGATCTATGGGACAGACGGAGCCATGCCCATCAAGGCCATGACCTCGCTGTTCAGGGGGGACAAGTGCAAAAGCTTAGTGGGGAAGCCCAAACTTTTCTTCATCCAGGTATAATGCTTTAAAAAATACCTTTATGTTTAAATAGAAGTATAATAAAATGTTGTTCTGTTGACTCCCTAGCTATTACGTAAGAAATACACCCACTATCTCTTTCTAACGTTTATATTTTTCCCCTTTTCTCAGGCTTGTCGAGGTTCTGAATTTGATGATGGTATCCAGACAGATTCAGGTCCACCTAACGACACCTTGGAGACAGATGCCAATCCAAGACATAAAATCCCAGTTGAGGCAGATTTCTTGTTTGCGTACTCCACTGTCCCAGGTAAGATGCATTTTTAGTGTTAAATAAAATAAAATAAACCCTTCTGTTCTACATACTATTAACCCTTGACATTCTTTAGGATATTACTCATGGAGGAACCCTGGCCGGGGCTCCTGGTTTGTTCAGGCCCTCTGTAGCGTCCTCAACGAGTTTGGCAAGCAGCTGGAGATAATGCAGATCCTAACACGGGTCAACTACATGGTGGCCACCAGCTTTGAGTCCTGGTCTGAGGACCCACGTTTCACTGAGAAGAAACAGATTCCCTGTGTGGTCTCTATGCTGACTAAAGAACTGTACTTCAACTGATATCCTGCCTGCACTGTATGACACGGACTGACCAGACTGACTAGACCGGCTGTTTAGGGCGATGAGCAAGCAGTCAAAGCATTCAGGGATGATTCAGGCCCAGCGGGACTCAGCACACATCAGCGTGCCGCATTTGGGCCTGAAAACAAGCACTCCATGACGTAATATCTAACAGTGACACTCTGAGTTCATGTGTTGATGGTTAAACTCCTCTTCAGGTCGCCCCTTTGAAATAACATTGTCACATTTAAGCTGATCGTTGTTGACAGGCATTGTGGAATATATATGTATGATCTACTTACCCACAAACTCAGCTGCCAGTTTCTTGTGGGTTTGTGGAATCATATCTGAATATGTGTTTCTCCATTTTCCAGAACTTTCAAAATATGTTAGGAGATCATAGCTCATAGACCTTTACAAACAAAAACATAGTTTGTCTAATTAGCACTTATTTCACATTGGCTGTTTCTGGCACATGTCAGGACAGGTCTACTAAATAAGACATTACTTAATAAGACATTACCTTGTTCTAGATTCTGAAATATTTCTACCAAAACAAATTGGATATCTACCCCCTTTCCCTACCTGTTTATTTTGTAGACCTTATAGTGTTATTTACAGGATTGGAAGTTTTTTTATTCAGGCCATCTCTGGTGATTTATTTGAGCGAAATATTGACATTAAATTTGTGCAACAAAATGATTGTGCAGTAATTTAAAAAATATATATAAAAATATATATTTATGCACGTTAACAGTAGATTATGTTTTTATTTAGGTGTTTTCCATACAGTAGGACATGATTTAACTCTTATGACAAAATATATTTAAAAGTTAGATGGTTTATGAATAGTATATATATTTATTTATTTTTTTCTTTCTTTTCGAATGGTTAAAAAAAAGTTTGGGAACAACATGTTTTGAAAGTTTTGAGCATAGGAATTGCTTTTTTCCTTCTTTTTTTAATAAAAATGGTCAATGATCCCCCTTTTTGGCTAACTATAGCATTTCTGCTCTCTGCATTGACAAGACTTATCGATCATTTGTCATACAGCATAATCCTTTTCCAGTCAATTGTCTCCAAGCAAAACCTGCAATTTAAGACTTTTGCTTTTAACATTCTGTAATTAACTGACTAGTTGGTTTCTATGCAGGTAATAATGTATAGGGAATTTCCGCAGTCAGTACACTATACTGAAGGGGAAAAATATAATGTTAGGGAAAACTATAAAAGAATAACATTGAGTGAGTAGTTACTTCCCCTATTTTTTTTAATTTTATTTCCTGGTAAAAAAAAAAAACAATAAGTCTCATATAGACCCTCATACCTAATAAGTTAAAGGTCCTCTAATCTGGAAAATGGAGCGCATCATTTTTAGATATCCATGTTTTTACAGTTTCCGTTCCCAGATGTAATTGTTAAATAAAAAAAAAAAATGCAAACACTCCTTCCACAGCAGTGTCACAACGCTCTTCCGTAAGCCTCAGCATCAGAGCCTTACAGCATGCTGGCATCCTCAGGTTCTTTCATGTACCATCAAATTTCCTGTTTATTTTTTTAAACTATACATGGTGGCTAAAAAGGTGTGATCTTTTTGCTGTGTAGTGATTTGTTCTTAGCAACTTAGGGATGAGCATGAAGCACAAACAGTTGGGCTGGAATTTCTGCCTCCTGGTTAGCTGGTTTGTTCAGACCTGAATTAGTAAGATTTGTATTCTCAATACTCCAAACTGCACTTATTTTATTTTCACACAGGTCCAAGAAAATAATTAGATTTTTTCTCCTTTTTTTAAATCAGTTTTATCTTACATCATTAAATGTTTGCTTTACGACCAAGCTAGAAATTTAAGACAATCAAAACTATAGGAAATATTGAAGATGAACGTGGACCCAGAGCACATCTGACATGATTTCACTGTATATTAGTGTTGTGCTACACCGTCTTCATTAGTGTGTAGTCATTCATTAGATATCGCTTTTTTCTGCTGTTTTTATTTATCAGACTTTGTTTTTATCCTACAAAAAGATGAAGGAAATTTGAGGCACTTAGTGTACTTTGATTTAAAATACGCATCTTGTGATGACATAAATTGGTTGATATTGGTTGTATAATAAAATCTAGAAATATCAATGCGAAAAAACGACATTTGGTTGTTTTATTGATAACCTGCCGATAACCTGTTATTGTTTTAAAGTCACAGAGGCAGCTATTTTGGTCATATTTAATATTAATTTACACAATCCACATTTCTAGTGTGCACTCTTGACTGTTTTTGCTTTATTACTAGAATTCCATGTATTGGTATAATGGCAGTAGAGGGACATCATTTATATATATTTTTTTATTATTCTGCTCCTCAGTAACTTGTATTTCTTTTTATAACCTTAACATGATTAGTGCCAAGAGGAATACTTGCTCCACTTGTTTTGGAATGAAAATAAAGCAGGATTTTTTTTTTTTTTTTTTTTTTTTTTTTTTTTTTTAAAGCCCTTAGTGAGAAATTTTTTTAAATGCTTTCCAGTTTTTTAAATGCTGTGTTCCTCGTGAATGAATTTGAAAAGATTCAAATTTACCGTTAATGCTTAATTTGGGCCAGTTTTTAATTTCTCGGCAGTTCACTGTTTAAAAAGAAAAGGAGGACTGCTTTTGTAATCACTTTACTGTATTAAATATTAATTTATTATGTAATGAAATTTGTGCCTTTTGTTTAAGACCACATTAAAGGGTAGTATTGATGTCCAGAGTTCGTTTCTGTTTTTGTTTTATTCTATTCAGAACACTCCACAGAGTTTCTATAGATATCCTTGGAAGTCTATTTAACATTTTTTATTTAACATATGGGGCAAATTCAAAGAAACCATGTATTCTAACCAGGCTGCAGTACCTTAGGAAGATGATCAGGAACTCAGCGTCACAAAAACTTTCATCTGAAAAGTTTTGTTTTTGTCCAAATGCACCTTTAGTTAAAATGTCCTTGCTAGCTTCACATAGAAACGGATCATACAGAATTACACTACCTGTTGTCTTTTCAAACACTAACTTAAGTTTAAGTATGAATAACTCAGATGTTTCAGTGACATTTATTCTGAAGGAATTGTAGGTCTTAGCTTGTTTTTGGTGAAGTGAAGCGTCAGTGGTTCTTAGTGACATCAACACCTTTATAAATGCTGAAAAACTTCCTGTAAGCCAGTTTAGACCGGCCTAAGGAGATGCAAGAGTTCAGGTTTTGTCACAAGTTAAGAATGAAAGATCCTGCTGATATAAACCTGTCCCAGCAGAACTAAATGACTTACTAGCTCTCTTTCATTTCCACCTCAGAGAACGGGACACTTGCAGTTCGTCTCTTTATGTCATTGACTGTTTTTGATGCAGTTTTGCAATGGGACACCATTTTAAGAAAAAAACGGATGTAAAGTTTGCAAAATAATCTTTAAAAATACCCTCAGATTAATCCTAAAGTGCATAAAGAGTGCAGACTGAATCTAGGTCATGACAAAAGAGAATGGATCCCTTTTAAAGATGAGAAGAACTTGCATTACTTTCTAATAAGCAGAAAGTTTCTATGAGCAGCAAATAAACAGAAACCAAATACTAGGTACTCTCCAATTCATATTTCCTCCACAACACAAAGAAAAGGAAATACCCTTGGCATTTCTGGTATCCACTGACTCAGGTCTGGTAAATTCTAATGCATGGGTGGATTTAGATCTGAAGAATCATTGAATACTATCAAACACTGAACAATAATCTTCACTTTCAGTTATACATATCTTTTCTCATTAGAATAACTTTGGATCTACATTTGTTGGCTCGATTCTATAATTAAATGGTTGGGAAAGGGAAGTTGCATATAGAAAGCAGGGTTTTTGCATCCTTGAGACCCTACAAATGTCACTGCTTTGAAACTTCATCTAACACTTTAAGTCTCTGAGCATGACCCTTAACCACAGATTGGATGCCACTAATAGTGTAGCAGTGCACTACTTACTAAGGGAATTACTTTAAAGCAGGAGACATATATCAAATAATACATTTCTTTTAAGTTTTGTGGCTTTTTTCTCTTCTCTATTTTTGATTCTCTAGTTTAAAGTGTGAGCTTTTTAATTACGGTAAGTTAAAGCTGAAAATAATTAAGGGTATTTCTCAACCTGGTTTGCAGATCATGAATCTGAAAAATCTTGCTTTTTTTATTCTCAGCACAACAGCTGAATATCAGATTGAATAAAAAAACAACCTTCCCTTCCCACTTTCCATTAAAAACCCAAATTAGTGTTTTTCAAATAACGACTGTCTTTACTCCAATCATTTTTAAAGACCATATTTCATGCATGACAAAAATAATCTGATTTACACTCAGATTAAAAAAGGACCTTCTTCAATATGTTTGTAGTATCTTTCAGTGCCTTGTTGTAAACTGTGAACAGGACTTTTTATGGTTGTCTTAAATACAGGTTTTCCTCTCAATATCCCTCTTAAAAGGCCACATGTGTGGAGTGCATAACTAATAAATACCTCACTAACAAATCCTCCCACCTCCTGCAAAATTACTTTTTTATTAATTTCTATTTTTTCGATTAGCATTATTTTTTCTCCTTTTCACGATTTGCTCTAAGGAAAGAGCAACAGGATGATTAAGTCAACAGGGTAGCACCTACTGTTGATGTCTGCTGCTCCTCTACAGATAGAATGGCATTATTGACCTAATTTGCTAGTCGTTTACTACAGTTCTAATAAAAAATCTCTGAGGTTTTCAGTTTTATTTAATACGAACACAACAGAGTAAAATAACTGGATGCCAACGCAAACAAAAGGTTCCAGTTTTTTATATGGAAAACAGTTGTAAATCCATGCAATAAATGTTTTTCCCAATGTTTGGTCCATAGAATTATACATAGGAAACGTTAAAAATGTCAAGGCTTCTGCTATTGTGGCACTACTATATGTTGGCAGTAGGAGACTACAGTCTCATGTAAACAGATGGAATTTGCTCAGATAATGAAGATTAATAGCGCTGCAGATCGTTTCCTCCTTGTATGCCCCAATGATTAATTTACCCCTTGTTTAATTTTCGGGAACAAGTTGTTCAATAGCCCTTTCAAAAGTGGAACACAATCATTGAAGAAAAAACAAAAATCCCCAAACTGCAACAAGGTGCTTTTATGCCTTTTTTTTTATTAAGTTGACTGAGTGTGACAAGCAGAAATAATTGCAAGGGCAATTGTTTTTATCAAAGAAAAAGTCTGAAACAAATAAAAGTGCATTTTGGAATTCATAACTTAATTAACCTTCAAGTGGACTTGCTGCAGAAGCACAAAGATGCATGTTCCAAATCTAATGATAGATGAGAAAGCATGACCCTGCAAAATGCAATCTCCCCTGGTGAGGCATGTTTTAGGACATAATGTTCAGAGTGGTAACCTGACAAAGACGAATGACTGCTGAAGAAATTCTCTGTCTCATCAATATGCTGCACAGAATACCTGATTAAAGTCAACCTTTGCACCGTGTGCATGAATCTGCAAACAAACAGCAACGAATGACAGAAACCAGGCACCAATGTGAGACGTCAGACTTTTGAGCTGAATTGTTCTCTTTTTGACAGCTGGAACTCATCTGTCAAACAGCATTACTGGTTTGCTGGTATTCCTGCCTGCTTAGCTGCAGGTCTCACTGATTTGTTTGTCTTTGCAGACACTTTTGACTTTACATTCTAATGAGCATGAATCATGGGGAGACTGAGACATTCAGACAAAGGAAAGTTCAGCGACTTCCATTTTTTTATGTCTTTTTCAAGACATTGCAGTCGTGTTTGCATTGTGATGCTGATGTATTTCTTTGATGGGATGCATATCTAAGTATCATGTTCATGGTACTGAAAGAAGAAGACATGTTTATTAGGAACAGAGGAGGCATAAATACCACAGGCATTTGGTTCCAGTGTGTTCGCGAATGCACACCAAGACTAAATACTAAGCTGCAGCTACAGATATGTGAAACCCTGAATAATATTCACACACAGCACTGACTGGATACCTAAGGGATACCTGCTGCTCTTGAAGCCAGATGTTTACTTTGGTTGTCTTTTCTCTGCTGTTTTGTTCCGTTTTCTTCTTCTCTCGTCTCATGCAGGTGCAGAAGCAGACTTCTAAAATATATCTTATATCTTCTGCGTTGTTTTTTTGTTTTTGTTTTGGTGGTTTGGTTTGTCATTTCTCTTTTCTCTCCTCACTATTCTTCATCTCTTTCTCTCTCTCCTTAGTTCTTATCCCTTCTCCCCTTTCTCACCCCCCTTTCGTCTCTTTGTCCATTTTAAATGATTTTATTCTCTAATAAATTTTCAATAAGGTTTCTTGTATAATTACTAAGCAGAACCTTATGACAACCACCATAAAGGCCAACTTGTGAAAGCAAATCCGGTGGGCTATCATCTTGCTCTGGAACATCAATTTGCAGACCTATGTTAGAAAACACAATAAAGAGGACAGGGCAAAAATATTAAACTTAAGTGAGAAAAAAAAAGACTGAATCTTGTGGCTCCCCAATTAAAAAAAGAACCAAATTGGGACATAAAATAATCTATATCAAAAACTTCCTTGAATGTTTTTTTTTTTTTTTTTTTTTTTTACAGATTGTATGAGGAAAAAAGTTTTCAAATTATGAACCATGTTCAACACATTTAAAGGCAATTCTGGAAAAAAATAATTCCAAGTCAGTAGTGATAAAAAAAATTATTATGTGTTATTATATATAATTTGCACAGAAGATGACATTTCAATCAGGACCTTTATAAACCAGCAATCGGGGAAAAAGAGATATCTCCCACATAAATACTAAATTTGGTTTTCTTACTGTTATGATTCTACATGTAAAATAAAAAGGGATTTTTTTTAACATTTATGCTTATTTACTGGTTTTGTACAATTCATAAAGAAAGCTCCACTTATATAATTATAGTATGTGCATACAAAAGCTGTTCAGTCTTACAGATGCTGTTTTGTGCAGAACCGGCCCAGGTACAGACAGAGTGACGTCAAATGGGCCAAATTAAGCCCTCTCCCAATGACGTCTATTTAAATTAATATTAATGTCCCAGCACATACGCACAGAGCCCCTTAAATCTGCCAGTAAATTAGACTGACCCCTTTCTCCACACTGCCTCTGCTGCGCTGCATCTTTAAAATCTGACAGCATGGAGATAGTGTCAAAGGGCAGCAGGGTAACATGGGCTGTAATTACAATGTCTATTTGCTGACATGGCCCATTTTTTGCAATAAAGTTTCTTCATTAAGGGCTGAAAATGTCTTTCCTCAGATTTCGATCCTAAATTTATTTTATTTTATAATCTGCAGTTATGTTGAGTACTAGATGCATCTTAATTAGTGTTACTTAGAGCCTAATCTTTTTTTTTTTTTTTTACCTTTTCACCTTTTTTATGTTAATGAGCAAATATTTTCTGTGTAATTAGGTTTAAACATGAACAAAAATCACAAAGCTGTATGTTAAATGGAAAGTAGAAAGGAAAGGGTATGTATGTATGTATGTTTTCGACAAGTTCCTACTGTATATGGCACATGACCGACCTTCAGCAAATAAATCTGGTTGAGATGTGGTTGAAATGATGTCGGTTGTAGTTTTAAAGTTGAATAAATCTAAAAAATGAACTTTATAATTGTAAAAATGTTAACAAAATCCACATAAATCAATGTTAAATCAACATGCAACATGCATTTTATTTATAATACTACACAACTTCTAAAGTTACATTTTTGTAATATCCAAAGTTTGTAAATGTGATTTCTAAAGCCACTACAGGATATACAATATGAAGTTCCTTAAAATTGGAATAGTTATTGTATAATTTCTTATTTTCTCTGAAAAGTGAAACAATATTACAGTATCAACATTGATATATTTCAAAATATGTCTGGTGGGTTCATTTTAACAAAAATCTGAAAAGTGTGCACTATCATTTAAACTTGGAGAGATTCACCCAGAGCTGCAGTTATAAATATTTTATTGACATAAATGAGATAAGATCTTTGGCGCTCAGGCCCTGGTTGAAGACTTTGATGCTGAGAATTGACATCCGCTTGGGTGAGAAACCTCGTAAAATGATTAGCGCAGAGTTCCCCCAGGGGCCGAACACTGGTGCCGGAATAAATCAGACAGTGAGCGGGACTGAGACTAGTCTGAGATTGAGGGAGGAGATCGGGTGGAGGTGGGTCAAAGTTCATTGGCGTGCAGGAGAGAGAAGCTAGGCCAGAAGGAAAATGAAAGGGATCTTGGAGGTGTGGTCGCGTGTTGATTAGCTGGAGCTGAAAAAGGACGTTGGAGGAGGTCCAGGTGAAGTTTGATAAGAGCCTTCCAGATTAAATTTTCGCTTTAGCTTCATTTGTTGCAAAAACATCTGCAGGTAGATAAAGACCCTTAGAAGATTTTAAGAAAATAATTTCTTTGCACTGGCTATATGTATGATGTAGTTTTACCTTTGGAAGGCAAATCCTAATCTCAGTTAATATCAGACTCAAAAAATCTGAAAAAACGTTTTTGCAAAGTAGAATTTTATACAAATACTAGGAACTAGCATTGACACTGAGGTGCTACAGAGAGACACACCTCAGCTTTCTAACCACCGTTGGCGTCTCTGCTATATGAAAAGCAACCTCAGACATAATGTTTCCATCTCCACATATTACTGTGGGTTAGTCTGTTTAGGTTGATGTCCCGGTTTTTCTTTTTACACCACACAAAACATTTTGCATTTTACCTCATAATGATAAAAGAATTTATATGAGGGTTTCATGAGCAAGTTCCTGCTCTGACATCACTAAGCTATTAACTCATTAACTGGTTTTGGAATTAAAGGTAAGTTACTTTGAGTGACAGCAGATGCATCTAAAATAGATTATCTACTGATAATCTATTATCTATACGGATGTGTGTAAAATGTAAATATTTTGCAAGTATGCTAAAAACTTTTTCATCTCTTAATCCCAGCTATCAGTGAAGCAGTGGGAATAAAAGATAAAAGACAATGCATGCTTGTGTGAGAGAATCCTTACTTTTAATGATGCGCTCCACGAACAACTGAACTGTGAAATTAAGGGGTAATTTTCCACAGGAAACCTGTGCCTAAATAAAAGCTTCTTAGTTTTGCAGTCTCAAAAAAAAAACTAAACAAAAAACCAGACTGCCTCTGAAACAGGCCTGCAGCATAAAACCTGAAAGTCCAGTTCTCCAGATGATCGAGTCACTGGTTGTCAGGTACAAAGAGCCGGCAGCCCCATTATCAGCTCATTCCTTTCTGAGTAGCATCTCTGTGCAGGTAAGGACAGTGTGCTTTGTTTCCTATTATTTCCTTGTGTCTTATACCTGTTTTAAACAGCAGGCTTGTACTACATCTGAAGGTGCTTCTGATCTTAACAACATTTATTTTACCTATCTTACATCATTTTAATGTTTTGGTTATATGATGGTGTGAAAAAACACTCTTTATCCTGATTGGCTCCATACTTTGGACTTTGGTTGTGATCCTTGCTTCTGTTGGTTTCCTCCAAGGAAATTAATATGAATTTATACGTTCACTAATGAAGTTTTGCAATGACACTGAAAGCTGTGCTGTTTTTATTTAGGTTGGGATCATCAAAATGGCTAAAGGAATTCAGGTAATATCGTGTTTCCTGATCTTTTAAATGTATTGGTTTAAATATTTAAAGCGTTGATTGACCTTCTGTACCTCTTTTTTACCTCCATAAATACATTGACAGCTTTGGTTTGAATGTTGTCATTTGCCTTTTAGGTGTTCTCACTTTGCTTTTTTTTTTGCTAGTTGTAATAATGCTTAATTTTCGTACAATAATAATTATTATTATGAATTTCTTGAATTCTTTTTGACCCTCTAAAATGAATTTCTTTTCAATTAAATAGATTTTCAATAATAATAATAATAATAATGAAAAAATAGTACTCCACCTCTAAACAATAGTTTTATCTTGCAGTGAGTGCAGTGTTTTACAAGCCAATTACAGATGCAACAGAAATCATGTCTGGGTACCTGTTTAAGTCTCCTCCCCCCAAGTTTCTTAAGTCAGAGGTGACTGACCTTTTCTCATTTTTACTGGATTTTTGTGCAGGTTGTGCTTGCCTTTTTTATTGAATATCAAATATTTTATTTCTCCACTGCAGTGGAAGAGACGCTACTTTGTTCTTTTTAAAACCAATGAGCACGACTACCAGTTTAGATACTTCAGGAGTGCAGAAGACAAGGGGACCCCACTTGGAAACATAGATCTGACACAGTATGTTCAGCATCAGACAGCTGCTTTTGCATGTATCTGAGGCTTATTTGGTGCCTTTAAAAATGTTTTGGGAGGTTGGAATAACACTCTGTTGCTCTGCCAGGATCTCCTTGTTATATGAGAGCCCTCAGCATCACCAGAAATGGCCATGGGTCCAGAAGACATTTAAATGCTCCCCCTCATGTGTGCTCTACATCAGGGCAGGAAATCGGGACTACTTCCTTATTGGGGACACCAGGTGAGTAAGCATTTATTTTCAAATTTCCATAAGATATACTTTTTATGCATTCCTTTCATTCCTAATATAGCATATATTAATCTCAATTTATACTTATTCAACAACCTTTTCTGTATATGCATGAAAAAGCACTAGTATAGGTGAATGATGTTTTCTATTTCCTTGTTTTACCTGAATTTGAATTCTATGGAGGCACAGCAAAGATTGTGGTTTGATCAGTTTTTAGGTGAAAGCCCTTAGCTTCATTTTTGGTTTTTTTCCATGAAACACTTCCTCATGCGTGAATCACCAATCACTTTCCTAGATCGACCTTGGTCAAACTAAATGATGGTGCTCTCTTACCCTTTAAATCATCCAATAATGGCTTTCCCACTAAATAAATCTCTGCTAAGTGTAACCTTTTCATTATGGACTTGATTTCTGGTATTGAATTTAAAATAAAAATGTCCGAGATGTAATTTGTTGAGTCTCACAACTGCTTTTTTCCCCCTTTCAGCACGGAGGTGGAACGTTGGTTTAAAGCCCTGTATGACGCCCTGAACAATCGGCCTCATAGACTTCTCAGTTCAGAGGTGCATTAAGCTTTTAGTGCTTTTCCATTTTTCCATATAAGGCTTTTTAAATTCTCTTATTTTGACCAATTTTGGTTACAAACAAGATCACTGCCATTTACCCTACTTGTTTCTTTATCTTACTCCTTTAGGAAATCAGCAATGGGCAGCCAACTGTTGACGTAAGCATTTGGAGTTGATTATATGTTTTTCTGATAAATATTTAAACACAGCTTTGAGATTCTTAAAATGCATGTTATGGTAACAGTTAAAATATGAGCAACTTGGTGACTAATTACTGAAGATACTGGGAAGAATTAAATATATTTATAATGATTGGATTTTATATGATAAACAAACATTAAGTAATGCATAATTGCATAAAGTAAAATAAAATTAATTTATGGTTTTCCTTTTTCAGCTTTATAAGTTAAAAACCAGAAAAAATGTTGTTTATGTGTATTTAAGCTTTCTGAGTCAAACCCCTCTCAGCAGCAATCAGAGCTGCAAATGTTATAGAGTGTAGTTCTGGCAGCTTCATGCATCTCCTTCCACAAATCGACTGTGTCCCTTTAGGAGTTTTTCACCGCCGTCTCTCTCTCTCTCATCTGCAGTTTTAGTCTCACTAGTTTGTGAGTTTTCCACTAAATAGATGGTTGTCTGTGAACAGTCAGCCTCTGCAGCTTCTCCAGAGTCGCCAGAGGCTTTTTTTTTGTTAAATTTCTCATTTCCCTTGACTGTCAGTTTAAGCAGACAGCCAAGAGGGTTTATATTTATATGCCATGTTCCTTAGTTTTTGTAAGGCTGTTTTTTATTCATGTTCTATAATAGATTTCCATAGACAAGTTGTTCTATACTAAGATTACTCACAGTTAGATTGTATTTTTGCTCTATTTTATTTAGGGTTGTCAGAGTTAAGGAGGCTGAATACACATGCCAGCCATACTTTTCTATAGTTGTAAAGCCCTTTAAAAATATAATTTTACTTTTAGTTATATAACCATAAACCCACAAAAAAAAAAACAATGATGTTTCTAGTTTTGGATCAATGTGCACATATTTAAAGGGTAAAAATATTTCAGCGGTTTTGTCCCAAAACTGTGGTGCTATTTTATTTCCTCAGTCAGTTTGCTCCCTGCTCCTTTTCCTCATTTTAGCACCTTCTTTTGACTATTGAGCCAATGGGACAAATTAATTTCTTCACTTTGAGATCAATAAAGTCTATCTTATCTTATCTTTTAAAATCTTAAATCCCCAAACACTTTTGCAATAACAAACTGTCTGAATTTCACTGGAATTTAAAAAAAAATACCTTTCCTTTCCTAATCTGTTAGATAATTACAAACCCTCTTCTTCACCAGAGAAAGAAATCCAACACTGATAATGACAGGGTAAGTCAGCAGTTAATAAAACTCTGTTTTCTCCAGCCTGTGTAAGACTACCAATTAATCAGAAATGCAAACTTCATGTTATGGGATCTCTGGTGAGCATTTTTACTTAGAGCTTGTTAGCCAGGAGCTTAGCCAACATTTGCAGCCAGATCAGCTGCAAAGCCTCTTAGCAATGGAGGTTTTTATGGTACTCGTGGTAATTTGTCACAGCATAAATGTGTTTAAAATAAATCAAAATAAGATGCATAACTCTACAAAAAAGATTTGGTTTAAAGCTTTATTTTACAGATTCCAAATCCAACTTGTCTTGTGTAAAAATGAAACACTATCCTTTCTTCTCTCTTTCACTTCTATCGCCACAAATGCTCTATATCAGCCGCTGTCATATGAATGAACTTTGGACATTAAGAGCAGCATGCATCAACAAGATTAAATGTCATCTTACCTTGGCTTTTAGGAATTTGAACTTTTTTTTATAAAACAAGAGTTCATTGCAAAAAGGGGGACTTTATTGTGAATTTATTCTAATCAACACAAGGTCAAAAACATACATATACTTCTACAAACGTTTAGTTAAATACCCCACAGTAAACTGGTTTCATGGTTACCTGCTTTTTCCGGCCTAGTTCTGGAGAGATATGTCACCACTCCTTTTGTTAGAACTGGTTATGTTCACCTGGTTTGCTGGCACAGTTCTGGCTTTTTAGCATGAATCATTATTTCCCCATTCCAAAACCAGCTTTGATGAGCACTTTGTTTGAGCTGGTGATTGAGGTGAAACTGGAAAACTAAGCGGCATTCTAGTTCACAAGAGCCAACTGCTTGAATTAGAAACTGTTCAAAGTTGTCGCATCCATTCTAAAAATGCATTTAGGCTGCAAATGCAGTTTGAAACTGGTTTAGCAACAGACAAATTAATCTTATGAAATTACCATTCCTAAATTCCTCAACCCAAATGAACAAATGTGAAAAACACCTAAAAACAGTTTGGTGCCAAAAAACCAACCAGTTCAGTGCAAGGAAGCAACCTATCTGCTAGTCCTCTCTTTGTTTTAGGGAAGGTTTTCCCAATCTTTTTTGACTTGTGTACCCCTTTGTGAATTTTTTCTTATCATGAGCAATGCTCTCTGTCAAAAGTATTGATGATTGTCCAAAAGTGGAACGTCTAATTCTAAGGTATTTTATTCTTTCCATATAAACTAAAAACAACATTAATATGCTGCCTGAAAGTTAGTAAGGAATCAAAATAAATGCCATATAAAATCATATTATAAACCTTTATTTATAAATCTGGAGCTCCTCTGAGTAACTCTCCCATAATCACTTATAAACTTGATGAATTGTGAACAAAATACTAAACAAAAGTTATAGTCAGACTGACTTAATTAGTTTTACTTTGTTTTCATCAAGACACATGAGCTGCTTTGATGAGCTCAGTGTGAAAATCATCTGATACTGGGCTGTTCTCTACATCCAGTCTGTTCCTCTGCTTGGTTTTAATGTGTGTAAAAACATGAAAAAAAGTACTTTTTTGTTGATAAAAGCTTGTTTAATTTTTCAATTGGGTCCTCACAAAACAAAACAGATCCCAGTCCTATTTTACTCTACTACCTAAGAAATAAAATATTTTAATGTACCCCTAGCAATGCACTGACGGACCACTAGGTGGGCATCACTGCCGTAGGGGGCTGGTGCTGATCTTCAGCGCTCCTTCGGTCCTCTGTGGAGCTGATGAGCATAATATCTGGTTAAAATTTCCAATTCACAATGCATTAAAACCAAAAAGACAAGCTGTGACTAGCAGACCTCAGATCAGGTTAAATCAGTATGAAAACATGGAATAATTCAGTTTTCATGACAGAAATCTCTTTCTCTAAGTGATTTCATATTGGTGAGACTGTATAATGTACTTTCTGGGTTGCAGGTACCCTTTGTAAAGAAAGAAGACAATTCAAAGAAAGACAAAAACAAATTGACAGTTGAGGTATATCCTTATTTTTTTTTCTTATCTCCTTAACTCATGCAAACACTTGTACAACTGTAAGTGTTTGTTTTTTTGTGTGTTTCAGCCATCACAGAAGATGAGGTCCCTTTCTGACCCGTCCTCCAATGCTGCAGAGGGAAACACAGAACTGGTACATCTTAGAAAATGGTGGGAAAAAATGACTTTTGGTTTGGGAAGCTTATTATTAACAATCGTACTGCTTTCTGATTGTTTGCTAGGATCCAGATTACAGATGGTCTTTCCCATCCAATCCAATCGAGTCACTCTACGACATTCCCAGGTGTGACCGACTTAAAGAGGTTGGTACTATGTTGAATATGAGTTTTATTACAATTCTAAACTGTCTCATTAATCATTATTATTATTTTTTTTCTTTTAATTCAAAAAGATGCCAAAACAGCCATTTATGGTCCCCGTGAGAAGTTTGCTCAGTCATAATTCATATAAATGTCGTTCATTTCTTAGATTTTCGTTATCCGGTGCTCAGCTATAAACAACACCAATATGAGTCCTATATCTTTTAGGGTTGTACTTTAATCTTGTGTTTTTTGCCCATCAGCAGGCTTCTTGCATTATTCTTTTACCCAGAATCAATTATATCTGCTATTTTCTGATCTGGACTCAGCTGTGATCAGTATTAGACTTGGAGATGTAGATAAACTTTATTAGATTTTTGTATACACAGTGTGTATGCAAAAAGAAAATTTGACAGCTTTCACCAGTGAAATTAACATTACCTATTATAAAGTGAAGCAGTGATCAAGAATGTAGACAGTTTAGGAGAAAATGAAAACCAGTTTAAAGTCATGGTGCAAAAGGCATTGATATGGAAAGGTTCACTGCAGTGCAAAATATATATATATATATATATATATATATATATATATATATATGGTGCAAAATGCAGTAGAACATTGAGTTGTGTTTGATTTAAAGGGGTTACGAAAAAAGGGATTATTTAACAGAATTATTATTATCCTGCCTTATTAGCTCGGAAACCGGTTGTCGTTAATCAAGCTGCAGCACCCAGTTTGTTCTATGTTTTAATTGGCCAGCTGTTGGTGATATCAACTTAAAGAATCTGAAGGTGTTTCTTCATTTTTAATTTTATTCCGCTGTGTGCAATGAACTAGAACCAATTGCATGTAGCACAATTCTGCTTCCTCTACCATGTTCGATGTTGGTTAGTCTTTTTTTTTTCTCTGTAACTTTAAAAAAAATATGTATTAGTATATTCTGATCACATTTTCCAGGGAGCTATTCCCAGTTTCTTATAGTATCATGAAACCTGTTTCCCAATTTATGGCAGGTTCAAACCATGGTGGCTTTCATGTTATTCCTGAACATCTTAATTCCAGCAATGCCTAAAAAAATAGGAAACAACTTTATTTGCCTAATGATGCATTTCAGCTTGCGGCCTTTATTGGCTCTTTTTGAGGGCAACAAACCAAAGCAAGCTGATCAGCAAATGAAGTTATTTCCTCGCACTTCAGTTGCTGTTGGTGTCCTTATTTCATCAGTTTTCGTGACTATCTAATTGCCTCTTGGAGCCAGTGAAGTTGTGCCAAAAGCAAGACAGTTATGAGTCAGATAGCTAAAGCATATTCGGTTTCGGTTAGATTCTGACCTCAAACCTGTTAGAAAATAAACCTTTTGAATTTGGGTAGAAGCCATCTGCAAGTTAGGAAACCACCTAGCCCAGGGACATGCTGCATTTCCAAATTTCAGTTGTTGCTCACATGTACATTTGTAAACTAGAGAGCTTCCTTAATAATTTCAAACTAATATGTTTACTTCTTGTTTTTAAAAAGAAATAACGGAGGTTTTTGTATATTCATGCCTCTTTGAAAACAGATCTGCTCCAATTCGTCTGTAAACAGTATGTTATGCCCATTGCAAATGAATGTAAACTCTCTGTACATGTATGCATAAAGACCATTAGCTGGTTCATAATAGATTTATGTCTATGTATGTAATAGATTAGGAGTGGGGTGATGCGGCCAAGGAGCACGGATTCAATGTGAGTGCCTGCTAATGCTTTAATTTAAACAAAATCGACACAATTCAGAGGCTAACATTTTCAAAATATGTTTCTTTAAGATATGAACCGATGATAGCATTTGAATGCACTAAAGAACCTCGAGCAGAGTGAGTCCTTTCTCTTTTTTTACACTATGATTATGCAGAAAAACTTGCTTCTTTTTTTTCCTGCTGTTGTGCAACGGCTTAAAATGTGGCTTTCAGCGACCGAGAAGTTGAAATGGTTACCAATGGCACCCTGATGAGGTCCATCTCTGCTGTCTATGAAAAATTCAAAGCACAGAGATCATCTTTTCTGATATCAGAGGACGCCCTCTCTGAAGACGGGTACGTCTCAAAGTGACGCTGCTGTATGTGTTTTTTTTATCACCTATTTTTACACCGCAAAATTGTACGTCCTTTGAGCAATCTTGGAGAGGCAATACTTTAGAGCTTGTCGAGCAGGTTATAGGTAATCCTCATGATCTCTGGTTTACTGTGACTCTTTGCACTGTGGATTTTCTTCACAGGTTACAGAAGAGCCGAGAACACCTGTGTTTCTTGTAAGCTTAGTTTTGATAACCATCTTGGAATCACTGCATGCTTAGCTATTCTATGCATTGGAGCAAACACTTTCCTGTCAACATTAACACTTGTTTGAAGAAGCTTATAAACATGAACAAAAGCAGGTGTGCTCCTCAGATTTTGATGTATAGCAACAACCAACCTCAATGCATTTCATAGGAATCCTAAGTGGTAGACAAACACAAAGGAGAGCATGTTTGTGACACTGAAGGAAAAGCCTTCATCAGGTCAACAAACACCTTCAGAAAAAGTCAGATCACTAGTTGGGAGGTTTATAGCAGGATTAGCTTGTATAACTACATCCAGATCTTTGAATAATCTGGGCTTTTAGCACATCATGTGGCACATCATAATTTATCATAAAAGTGTAGAAAGTATACCAGAACTGGGAGCCTGCTGACACATGGCAATTCACCTAATCATAGAGACTTAGTGATAGAAGAAACTACAAAGGCAATGGTGACTCTGGAGGAGCTAGAGAGATTTTAGAAACTGTTGACATTTTTGTTAGTTAGGCTGCAACTCTATGTTCATTCAAAGCTATGAGGAGTTCTGGTTGCCAGAATGGAAGGGTCATATCTTTTTTACCTTTTTGCAAAAGACTGTGTGTGTGAAAGACGGCCAGCTTTACAATGGAACGGTTTAGATTAAAGCTGTGCATGTTAGAACGGCTCATTCAAAGTCAGGACCACAATCCAACTGAGAGTCATGAGCAGGAAACATTAAAAGACGCTTTATATCCATTTTGACTGATCTTGAGCTTTACATAACAGGGAATAGACAGCAATTTCAGTCTCTAGATATTCATAATAAGCTCCAAATGCAGTGAAATGTGGTTCAACAAAGTATGGACTAAAAGAAGCCAAATATAACACAGTGAAATACAGTTTGTGTACTTATATCTGATCTCATATTGCTGGTTACATAAAATACCTGTAAAAGGTATAAAAAGTTATAGTTGTGAAACGATAAAACTGGAGAAAACTCATTTGCAATACGCTATATTATAAAAGTTTTATACATAGGTAGCATCAAGGTTCTTAGATTTGTTTTTAAGAATGCAGAAATTTTCATTTCCTTCTTGAGAATTATTCTCAACAACAATACAGCAGAGGCGCTTTGTTGGCTTATTTTAGAGTATATTTACGGTAAAGTCAGATCAGCCAAGCATAACACGCCTCTTCTCTGAAAAATGACTCCTGCTCTTATCAACTTAAATCCCTCCGTTCAGGTACATCTTTTGATCTCATCCTTGCCCCTCCAGAAAAAATGAATTCCTGAAATCTGAATCACCATGTTTGACCGTAGCAATGTTGTCAGTAAGGCGATAATTAATGCTCCTCTTCCTGTACAAATGTCCTGTAAGAGCTTTTCCTTATTCGGTGTCATCAGAGTAGGTTTGTCTTTTGCAGAAAAACATTTGATCAGATTTCACCTTTTTCATATGTGCAGAAAATCTAATTGATGTGTCCTGCAATATAAAAAAAAAACCTTATCTGAGCATCTTGCATTCTAGATAGGGCTGAAAAGGCAGGTCTGTGTAGCCTGTATATATATATGTAAAGCTTTTTTAGAAGAAAATGGAGGAAACTGCTTTGCAATGTAGGGTTTAAAGTGCTGCAAATATTCCCAACCTCAGGGAATCCGGTTTTGCAGGTTTATGCAAGGTTTTAATTTTCAACCGGTCTGCAGCAGATATATCCTTGTTTGGACTAGTTTCCTTGAGAAATGTTTTTTTTTTTTTCAAACTGATTTTCAGTCAGGAGGACAGCAGAGTTTATGAAGACCACTTTGACCTTCCTGTTCAGACAAGTATTCATCAGTGCCCCACAGAGACAAAACTGTTCTTGCCTCTTAAAATTCCTCTGTGCCATTATCTGCTACTTGTCTGCTGCTGTTTGCTTCAGTGAATTTCCTCCACTATCAAACTGTGTAATAATTATTAATTTCTCTGTGATTTCAAGCCAACTGTGGCAAAAGTCTTTTTGGCTAATTAAAGAGAGAAAAAAACATCCTCATCTAAATTTGGCATTATCTGTTAATTAAAATGTGCCTGTGACTTGGCAGCAGGTTGGACATTATTTCTTGATCCCTTGCTGTTCCTATAAACTCTTTAAAAAAAAAGATCTTCATTTGGTTTGTATTGTCACACACAAAGCTGTTTCAAACCGTTTGCAATTGGTTCCTTCTTTTCTTCTTGCTGTTTCTTTATCTCCTAATTTTCATTTATAATATGTTTTACATTATATTTACATATTATAACACATTTTTTCTCTTTAATCTAGTTTGCATTTTATTTCATATTATGAGGTGATTCCGTGTTTATTGATGGTTATTTTACAGATTGGTGGAGGGTCGTTTTTTTTCTGCAAGTTAAAGCAACACAGGACATTCGTTTATGCCACAGTAGGCAATAACTCTCAAGACCAGTTTTAATTACTATTGGTCAGATTAGTTTATAGTTTATTTGCAGTGGTGTCAAAAATACACACATTTGTTACTTAATTAGAAGTATAGGTACTGTAGTTTAAAAACACTCTGGTAAAAGTTGAAGTATCAACTTGACCTCTTTACTCAAGTAAAAGTGAAAAAGTATGTGCTCCAAAAACTACTTAAAGTATGAAAGTATAAAGTAACCTTAAAGAAAAAAAAACAACCAGATGCCACCATATGAATTAAAAGCTCAATTTTGCAACTATTTCGAAAAATTCTTTGAGATAGGGCCAAGGATGGGGGAGGTCTTGTTGGTCTCCATCTCCCGATACGCTCTGGCCTGTTTCCGACCTTTCAGACATTTCAACATCTTTTTCTGAATCCGACATCGTAGCATGGCATAAACAATTCACGTTTACAGTTTGAAGAACACCTGCTTGCTTCTGATGATTTCCTTTATCTAACCAATGAGTGTTTGCGTTATACGACTCATCCAATTACACTAGTTTTCACTAGATGTGGATGGCGCCAATAATCTGCATTGGATGCATGACGTGAAATAAATATTTATAAACATTAAACCGAAGCCAAGAGTAACGAGTAACGTTTGTTTTAAAAATTTAAGGAATAGAATGTACAGATACTTGTGTGAAAATGTAATGAGTAGAAGTCAGAATAAGGAAGGAAAATTAGTAATGGAGTAAAGTAAAGATACCTAAAAAGTGTACTTAAGTACAGTAACAAAGTATTTGTACTTCGTTACTTGACACCTCTGTTTATTTGTAATATTTCTTAATATTTTTACTTAGACTTACTTAGACTTAGACAACTTTTATTGTCATTTTATATATGTATATATATTTTCAATTCAATCAAAGCTTATTTTGCTTACCAGGTTATTTTCTTTAGAAACTTTAGGCATATGCAAGTCAGAGATCATTAATGTAAGAGTATAACAAGAACTGAGCAGACCTCCTACCGTCCTTGTTTGCAGCAAGATGGTTCTAGGTTTGATTTGAGTTTGCATGTTCTCCCTCAGCATGCATGGGTTCTCTCCAGGTACTTGGACTTCCTCCTACAGTCCAAAAACATGACTGTTAGGTTAATTAGCTTCTCTACAATCTCCTTAGCTGTGAGTCTGTGCATAAATGCTTGTTAGTCCTGTTTGTCTCTGTGTTTGCCTGCAATGGACTGGCGACCTGTATAGGGTGTACCCCTCCTCTCCCCCATTGAGTGCTGGAGATAGGCACCAGCCCTACGGTGACCATGACAAGGACTAAGCGGGAGAAAATATGTATAGATGGATGTTTTCATTATTTACAACAAAAATCAGGCCTGTCAAAAATTGCCTTTTTGCCTTTAGACAAATGGTGCTTTCTTTTATCTCTGAAAACTGTCTTACTGTATTTTTGTGAGAAATCACCAAAGACTATCCATTGCAGGCAGCTAAAAAATGTCCCAGGGTCTGATGGTATAACCTCTTGTGCTGCTCTTGGGTTGTTGTTTTCACAGCGATGACAAAAATCAATCTTCAGATTTCAGCAACAGCTCCAGCAGTGCCAGTTCTCCTGTTGACACACCAGAGACAAATGGGCTGGAAAAGCAATACCTCTCTGAGAGGTAACAATACTAAAATATTCTTATATGATGGGAATCCTGTTTAGATATAAAATATGACAAACTAAATGATCCAGTTTTTAGGTTATGTTGAGTTTGACTTGTAGAGTGATTGAAAAGAGCTCCAGGAAATATCTGGAAACCCCCACTTTGGCACTCCCTGTCTGGTTGCAAAAAAAAGAACAGCCGCTGATGTAACTGCATCATCGTCACTGTAAACAAATAACAAAAGCTTTTACGACATTTTGGTGACTCATTGAGATGAACTTGACCTGGAAAAATGCTTGGATGTTGTTAAACAAGTTGGAGTGGTTTCTAGAGGGTTCTTGGTATTTACCATGGTGCAATGAAAAATTATACAACTGTTACATCAAGCATTAAGTTTCTTTCAAAACAATTAAAGACACACATACACAGATAATCACTGAAAACATCAACCAGACCTTTTCCACAGAGAGTACATTGAGTTGATTATTATTGATGCTTATTATCGGCCTAACTGCATCAAAGAAAACTTACACACTGAATCCCTTTGAGCTCAATACTCACACATTTCCCTAAAACACAGTGATGGCAGCATCATTCTTTGGGGATGGATTAGATTTTTTTTGTTGTTTGTTTTTTTGTGTACAAATAATCCATTTGTGGCAGTGCAACACTTCAGAATGGCGTGAAGATATAACACACAGCTAGAGTTTCATTTACATTGCTTTAGATCGAAGCTCATTTTTGTTAGAATTTCTTAGTTATATAGGATAACCAAGTTCAGGTAAAAAAAAAAAAGAATCCATTTTGCTTCAAAAAGGATAAACATTATACCTGTAAATCCGCCTGAGAACAACAGGCACACATTTGTGATGCTAAGTTTATTGGGCCAGAAAAGCTTGCAGAGGCTGAAATATCCGGAGGCTGAGCAGTTAAATACAATGGTGTTTGTGGTAGTAGTGTGACAATAAAAAAAAATATTTTCTAAAGTACCATCTCACACCTGTTTTTTGCAATTACATGAAATGCAGTTTGCTGAACAAAAACATTATGTGTTCCATATTCTTTCTAATTGTGTTTGAAATAGCTAAGTACAAGAATAAAGATATTAATAATCCCTTTTATTTTGGTTTCAAGCCCTGAGTGCCGCACCCAAGAGGAGATAGAGTTCATGGTGAAGCGTTCAGATTTGAAAAACTACCTCACACTCACAGACTCAGAGGGGAAGCCAAGGTATGTTTATCAAATTATATTAAAGCATCACAATATTCGATTTTCTTAGGCTGCTTTATTAGAGATATACAACATGCCCCTATATCTCGAGGAGAAGTAGAGAAACAAGTCAAGGAAAGTGTTTCCACATGTATTAACACTCATTTAAACATAAACCTGTAGTGAACTTGTTGCAGCCTCACCTCACCCTTTAAGCACTATATTCACAGATACTCATTGTGTGAGAGCATAGAACAAACAAGGAAAAGCTAGTCACAATGCTGTTTGTCTTTATTTGCTTCCTTTCACTGTGGGAAAAAAAGCTCCTTAATCAAGCATAACTCCTACATGACCTCCCTGGTACTTTCATTCATACATACTGCACTAGTTTGTTCCTATGTTTATGTTTATGCATTTAGCAGACGCTTTTATCCAAAGCGACTTATAAAGTAGACACAATGTTACAGTTATCATCAATAGGACCATAAGCTCTCTAGAGGAAAATCAGTGGTGACAGAAAAGAGATTTAGGAAAGAAGAGAAAGATTAGTAGAGGGGTACAGAGCCATGACTAAGAGTTAGGATAGGAGATG
The DNA here is from genome assembly GCF_000732505.1 of Cyprinodon variegatus. Classification (NCBI taxonomy): domain Eukaryota; kingdom Metazoa; phylum Chordata; class Actinopteri; order Cyprinodontiformes; family Cyprinodontidae; genus Cyprinodon; species Cyprinodon variegatus. Next base: position 341,976 of record NW_015150955.1, read on the forward strand.
CTCTTTCAAGAAGTGGGTCTTTAGGAGTTTCCTGAAGATAGAAAGGGATGCTGCTATTCTTGTAGCAATTGTTAGGTCATTCCACCATCTTGGAATAACACATGAAAACAGTCTGGATTGTCTTAAGAGTGGTGTAGACACTGCTAGATGATGGAATTATGCAGGGATTAGCACCTACTTAATGGGATAAATAGTTCAGATTTATTAGTTTAAAATACACCATTTAGATTACATTAGATTAAATTCAACTTTATTGTCATTACACAGGTACAGGTAGAAGGCAACGAAATGCAGTTTAGGTCTAACCAGAAGTGCAATAGCAGCAAGTGCAGGATAAATAATGGTTCCATACATACAGGACATGGGTTTCTACTGAATAAATGTAGAGATGAATACCATTATAAACAGAATCTTACTAATAGATGAATATAATTTATAGATAACTGGTGTTATGAACTAAATTTACAGCTGGATATGTACCAAATATAATATACAGGTGGATATTACTATAAAAAGGGTTTTTACAGTTATGTACAATAGCATAATATACAGATGGATTAACTATAAAATGAATAAATAAAGTTTGGACAGAAGCTATCTAAATTAAAGTGCAGTGGAAGGTAATTGCATATTACAGTTAAAGTATAAACAGTGAATAAACAGTCAGCAGTGCAAATCAATGTTCAGTCAAGTTGAGTAGTGCAAGATGCATGTAAACAGTTGTTACAATAGTAACAATCAGGAGTGCAGGTGAAGATTACAGTCTTGTAAAAAAAAAAAAAACAAAAATAATTTAGAGAATAATACATCTAATTTCTATGTTATAAAACCCAGAGCATGTATTAAATACCACTGTTCTTTAGTATGTATATGCAGCAAAAACATTTTTTTAACAGCATTCTATAAATTTGACTAAAAATACCTTCTTTTTACAGCATATTAATCTTATATGCTATTTAATGTTTGCCTTAATCAAAAATGGTTGCATAAGGCAACCATTAAATGGCAATATCTAACCCATGTCCCCATAGTACCAATATTAATAATGTTTTACTGTCCCACTTCAAAAGTTTATTAATAGAACAGCTGCCTTTTGCTAAAAAAACAGTAAACAATTCGAAACAAAATCTTAGATCTTTGACTATATAGCTAATTGTGTTGCAGGTCTACACTAGCAAGTATGCAATTAGAGAAACAATAAAGTACATTTACTTCTGTTCTAACTTCCTTCAGTTGTTGGATTTGCTGCAGTGCTAAGAGCGTTTGTAGCCAATTCTGCACATGACAGAAACTGCAATATAGCATAGGGATTTTTTATATATATATATATATATATATATATATATATATATATATATATATATATATATATATATATATATATATATATATAACTTCCTCTTCCAGTTACTCCTGTGGCACTGATGCTAGTTTGCATACAAAGAACAGAGTGTAGAGGATGAGACTGATCTGTTTAATCTTAATCTTAAACAGTTTTGTAGCAAAAAAATGCCTTTATTCTCATCCTGTTACAGAAAAAATAAAATTAGAAGTTCAAAAAGTAGGCAATGAGCCTAAATTATATTTGTCTGTCTTTCAGTACAAACTGTATTTGAAGATCCTAGAAATACAATAAAACTAATTTAAAGGATTCAAATAATCACTTCCTAGAAATTAAGTGAATTTCTAGATGTCCAAAGTGTTAAAACAAATCTTATTGTACCAAGTTATAACATTTCTCCCTTCCTGTATGAGCTAGCTGTGTTAACTAAGCTTGTATGTTTACAGAAAAACTCTTTACCAGTGTTACCTGGATTTCTCTCAGTTCATGGGCATTGCAGCTAATAGTATTGCTAGCACATGCTAATTTTAAAACATTAAAAAGTTTGCTGTGTCTGCTTTTTTTTTATGTTAGCCATTTATTGTTTCTATGTCCGTTATTCATTTGAGGCTTTGTGTCAGACAACTAGTGTTGTACCTCTATAATGGCAAACCTTGTAATGGGTCACCAATCTATATTTAGACTTAAACAACTTTTATTGTCATTTTGTATACACAGTGTGCAAATAGCTGCATTACATCTTTGAGGAAATCTTAATTATGGTTCTGAAAATGTTTGAGAAAGAAATAACCTTAATTTGTCATTTTATGTCTCTCTTAAAGTAAAATCAGAATGAATGGTTTTTCTTAATCAGTTTTTTAGAATTCCTGTTTAAAATCTATGCCATCACTGGTAGAGTAACTTCATATCTGAACTATTTTTCAAACACCTTGTGGCCTAGGGGACTTAAACTCTTTTTAAATTTAAATTGTGCAATATGATAAAAGAGCGACAGAACTGAAGCATTAATTGTTTAATCCAGAAATCGCAGAAAGTTGAAAACCATCCGTGAATTGGACTATTGTTTATGTATGCAACAGTGTGTCTGACTGGGCAGGACAGCCACAGTCCGTGTGCCTCTTCCACAAGGGGGACCAAGTCCTGGCAATAAACGACCTTCACACCAGCAGTGTGGAGGACTTTAACATGTTTGTCAGCAAGTCGCTAAAGAAGGAGGTACAGTCATTGCTTCCGACAGAAATACAGAAATTTGATCAGGATTTCAATGCACTGTTGTACTCACTCTGACAAGAGAATCTGATTTCAGGTGAAAGTGACCGTCCGCCGTCTGCAGGGATCCAAGCCTTTGCAGGGACTGAGGCACTGACCAGAGAAACTTTCTGTGACAATCTGTTCCATCTACTATTGGTCTTCAAGAAGTTTTAAACTAAAAGATCTCATACCTTAAAATGTTTTATTTCCTGGGTGTTGGATTCCATACCTGCAGTGTATTGGGTTGCTGCCTTTAGAAGGAAGCAACAGGTGAATGTCACAGTGAAATGTATTTCCTAATTCCATCTCAATGGTGCAATGTTTAACACCTTCCTTATGCAAGCTCTTGTCTTTGAGCCAACATTTTTATGTTATATTCATTTTTTCTTTGATGCATTTTTATTAATTAATACAGTTTTGACACACTAGCCACCAAAAACTAAAACACATAAAGTTTAAAGTCAGAAATATTTCTAGCTGGGGTTGCTTGTAAGGTAGAGCCATCAATATAATTTACAAATTTCCATTAACAACTTTAAGGGAATGCCAGCATGTAAACTGTCCCCTAAGACAAGGCTCATTCTTGCTCCTTCTGCAACTACTCATTTTTCAGAGCTATGACCCAAATGAATGGCATGTCTCCAAAATCTCAAAAGGGGGAACCTGTTTGTAAGCATTTAGTTACATAACAGACAGAAAGGTTGACATGTTTTAACTTAAGTTATTATGTAACTTCTTTTTTTTTTTTTTTTGATGGACCCTGCTAGCAATCAGTGGTTGTTTTAAAGTGAAACAATATAGAAAGAGACCAGTATTACATGCCTTCCTGCCCTCAGGGAGAGGTTATATAAAGGTAAAATCCTGCCATACCTTTCAGCTTTAAGTCACAGTTCTTTTAGAAACAGGAAAACAGCGTTTTGCCCCAACCATAAAAATGACAATATAGGTTCCAACAATATTTACCAAAGATTGAGCAACAGTATTCTGAATAAGGTGCTCAATCAGGCAATTCCATCCTTTGCAAAGGGTGCTGTTAGGTTTGGTTGTACTGGGAAAATAAAATTAATACAAATAAAATGATACAATTATTGACCATCTCTATTTATTAGACTTTTTTTTAAGAAAAAATTATTAGAAAGCTTACAAAGTTGGAGAGTAAGAGATGCAGAACTGAATGATTGAGGGCATTCTTTCTCAAATTAGAGTCTCAGATCTTTGATCAGGCATACATGAGCTCAAGGTCAACATTTTGGCAAAGCAGTCTCTCTTATGGTTTTCTGATAGCTTGAATGGAAAGAAGTGACACAGGTATTTTATCTTTAAGTGGGAAAAACAAGTTTGTTAGTCATTGACTTCACCTTGTTCTTTAGTCTGCATATATAGTTTCATTTTATTACATTAAAATGTAGCAGAAGCTGTGAAATAAAAATGTCTAAAAACCTTTTTAAGTCTTCTTTTTTTACACAGAAATTAGCATTGACTCTTAAATAACTGCAGAATTTTAAAAACAAAACAGTTTATAACAGAATTAGCCAATTGTATGTTTTTGTTTTATTTATGAAAAAACGTACAAAGCAGAAAAGGCAAAAAACCCCAATAATTTATTAGGCCCGAGCAGCGAAGAGCTGCAAAGGCCTATTGTAATTCGAATGTTTGTTTTTTTCCCCAATAAAAGGCTAATTTGGTGCCACTATAGCATATTCAAAAACTCACAAATTGTCCCCCATGTAAAATGTAAATATTTTAATGAAATCAGAAATGAGCGTGACCAAATGCCACAACAGCGTCCCCTAAGGAGAGATGGGGAAACCCATAAGTCACAGAAATTCAAAATTTGGTATATGGGGAGATCTCTAAATATCGTGGGGAAAAATAAGGCCCAAACCCAAACCGGACCCTAAATATTAACACCTAAGCACTAACCCTCCGTTCCTGTGGAAGGTCTGCCACATTAAGGGCCATCCCAAACCACAAAGTGGGTAGGGCCCTTAGATAGTGAGTCTGCATCATTGCAGGCTGGCTTGAATTTGTCAGTGGGTGTAACGGTGACCTAAAGAGGAGGAAACATGTTCGTTCAAATGTAAGTTCCACTGGTTTGCTGCATCTTCCTCACACTGACAGAAAATCACAATTTAGGAAAAAGATGTGTTTAATTCCTAATTTTGGATTTGGGCCAAATCAAGATAGGTATGGGGGCAGTGGCACAAGGCCCGTCTTTGCAATGGGCCAAACGGCGCCGAGCTGCAAGGGCCACCCAATGCCACTTGCCGCTTTAATTTTAATTTCTGTTTAAACAGCTCACAGCAAAGTGTTTTTTTCTAGCATCTTGTCAACAAGCAAAAAAGGAAATTATCGGTAGCTAATTAGATTTTTTACTGACGCAGTATCTGACAGACCGTGGTCTCTGCCTCTCCTCTCGTAGTTGTAGCTGAGCCCTTGGTTCTTGACTGAAAAATGGTGACTTGCCCTCTTCGGGTCAGAAGCAAGTTCCTGCCTCAAGTGGAGGAGTTAACTTTTCTTGTTCATGACGGGAGAACGGAGCGGGTGATTGAAAGACAGATAGGTGGCGCTGCTACCATAATGCATGCATTGAAATAGAATCAAGCAAACAAAGCAAAGATTAAAGAATTAGGTTTTTATTTAAGGCATAAAAACATATAAAAGACATAAGTACAGTTTAAGAACCTTGAAATATGCAAATAAATATATCAGGGAATTTGGTCCCAACAGGTAGCAAATTAACTCAGCAGTAAATCCTTGTTTCGCTGTAAATACTGCATGCTTGTTAAAACTGCTCATTAAAGGCAGTAGATTGAAGATTTATTTAATAAACTGGTCAAAGAGTGCATATCAAACCACTCAGATCATGTCAGATCAGTAATTACCTTTCATTTATTTCAGTAATAAGTCATTTGCTGAAAGATTTATATTAATATAAAACCACAATAAATCAGAACAAATTAGTGTTCAAACATTTGGCTTCAAATACCAAACTGGAGGGCTTGGCTTTTTAAAACCAACAAACTTCTTAAAATCAGCAGCACATTTTAGAGTTTAGCTCTAGTTTCAGAAAGCCAGTCATTAAAACATTTCTCCATTGCCTTCCTGCTCGCCCAGTTGCCAACATTGACAGTAGGGATGATCTTCAGAGGCTTGAGCCACTGGACAAAACGTTTCAGCTCCAGGAAGCTGCTGTGTTCACTGTATGGGATCCCTGTCAAAAAAAAAAGGGAAGGTTGACATCTTCTAAAACATTTAAACGCCTCTCATCCTCAAGGATACAGCAATTATCTTTTTTTTCCCCAGATTAAGCTAGGAGGGTTTTCTGTCACTTTAACATTTCATTTTCCCCACATCTTAATTATCCCACCAGCAAACAAAGAAGCAATTATGTCTGCTGTTAAAATCTGACAAAGTCAGATGCTATGAAATATGGAGTATATGCAAAGCAGAAGGCAAAGTCTTGAGGCGCCTCATGTTGTTGTTTCAGTTGAAAATGCAATCAAAGGATCCCTTTGTCCTCCTAAATAGGAATCTGAAACACTGCCTCTTCTTTGCTTCAATCTTACAAATGAAGTCTGCTCTGAACAGATGTAGCAAAAATGGGGCCCAAAGAATACAGCAGGAGAGAGACGAGGACGCAAACGAACATCTGTCAGATTGACACATAACAGATAAGGGGAATAAGTTCAAGGCTAAAACTGGAGGCAAACCTCCAGCTTGTAGCTGCTGCTTTAATGACAGATGGCTGTGATGATGTTGACGGATTTATTCAGAACTTCCGAACAGAGCTGCAAGAATAACTGGTTTCATTTACTGATAAAAATCAAGTCGCAGCCTATTTCAGTTTTTTAGACAACAGTCCAACTGTGCTAAAAAAGATGACAATACAGTCTGATACTCCATCCTGGAGAGCCTTAAAGCAGTGTCTGCTCTCAACCCTCAGAGGGCGCTGTAGGCTTAAGAAAATCAATTCAGCAGCAGTATGACTCATTGGACCACAGGAAATGTTTTTCTCAATAGGCTTCACGTATAAAGAACAGTGATCTTATGGATTACACTGTTCTCTCCCTTGATTGAAAATAAACATTTCAATGAACTCTAAACCTAAATCCTCCCAGTAAACCGTTTCTTCTCACCATAAATGGAGATGTTGCCACTGATCTGTGGCTGGATGTCTTCTACCGACTCCACTTGCTCGCTGAAGGTCCAGCCGGTGGGCTTGAAGGCTATCAGCCGGTCATACTGTGCTTTAAAGCGTGACAAGTGATCCTGCAGCTTCTGCAGAGAGCAAGATAAAAAAAAAGAATTGCATTTAGGATGCAAGTTTTAAGCTAAGGATGCAGTATTATTGCAAACATAAGCTGTGCATTACAGTAACTGTAAACTATTTATTTCCCTCACTTGGCTTTACTGTATACAGTACTTTAAATCGCACTATAAACTAGTTTTAAAGCTATAGTGACTGATAAAAGACATAATCTTGTTTATCACAGCCATAACATACTTGGATATAAGGGTAAGTATCCATAAAAACAGAGTAAATGAGGACATTTTTTTTTCTCTCCCTGAAATGATGCAGAGATGTATGCAAGTGTAAAGCAAAAAAAAAAAAAGAAAAACAATAATGAGAATTAAAATTGATTGATCATGCAAAATAAATAAATAAAACCCTGCTGCACCCACTTTGAAGGAGATCTGCATCATTGGGAGGACATGAACCTGGGCTGCCTTCCAGTCGGTGGTTATGCGCTCTTTGATTTGCTGAGACTCCAGGCAGCACATAGTGTTGTATTTGTCCCTGGAGAGGCTCACCTTTGACCCCAAGACCTCAGCCAGAGCTGCAAAAAAAACAAAATACATTGTGTAAGCAGCAGTTTTAAATTAAATCCTAAATGAAAACAAAACCTGGATAAATTCTTCTAATTATCTCCTCTTTGATTCCTCGCACTGATAAGCTTTTTGGAGATTATGGTGTCATTTCCAAACAGGTTTAGGCGTCTGTCCAAACCCCTAAAAACTGGTTCAGTAACCATGGTGTTGCCTAATTGGCCAGCAAACTGGTCTGTTCCCAACTTAATAGATGAACTATGAAGCCTCCAATGATGCAGATTTCTGAGGGCCACTTAAAGCATGCAGGGGCTTCCATTACACCTCAGCAGAAGCACAAGCTGATTGTCTCCATTACACACAGCACTGATGCTGCAGTTAATGCAAAATGAGGCTATGCAAGTTATAAAAGCATATAAACAAACCCAAGAAGCCTGACATTTTTATTGAAAATATCCTTTTACTACTCAAATTTAAAAAGGTTGTCTACTAATAATTTTCTGAGACTTGAATTTCATGTTTTCATTGTCTATTTAACAGAACTATTCAACTTTTTAACCATATAAAACCATATTAAATTGTATAAAGGTGATCAAAAGTTGCCCCCCCCCAAATAATAAAATAAAGTTTTTATGTCTCATCAAAAGCAAAAATAAAACATTTAAGTGCATTACTGTAGAAACCTGCAGCAGCCCATTATTCACTGATGTCAGCAGAGGACAGGCCGCCTCCAAGCAAGGACGCCATATATCGAGTATTGCTTTGTTCCCAAAAACAACATCCTGAAATCTTGTGCGTCATCCGACTCCCATTTTAATATAGATGCAATAACTGGTGACCTTTTAGCAGGATGAAAGCGATTCGAGGCTTTGAAAAAAAAACAAAAAAAAACATACTTGTCTCCTTACTGTTGGGTTTAGATATAATTGCATTGTGTACCCAGAAGTTGATGGCAAGGGTGGTTTTTAGTAGCATAGAGGGGGGAAAAAACCCATGCATAATTTAATACTGAGATTTAAAGTAATGTTGCAATTTATATTCAGGATGTCTGCTAGTTTATTCTTCCTTATTTAGGGTTCTGATCAGATTGCATGGCATTTCAGATATAGGTCACATAAATTCTTAAAGAATAAAACGCATACCTAAGAAGACTTTTTCTTTCCCCACGGAGTACGATCCACACACTACGAGTGTGCGTGGGTTTAGGGTCACCAACTCAAAGGCTGTGTTTGCTGCAAAGTTGATGACTTCCTGCTGCCTGGGGAAGGTGTACTCAGGGCTGCAGTAGCTACAGAGACAAGCTACTATTAGAAACTCCTCAAAGTAAAAGCAAAGAATAAAAAAAAAAATAGAGGAATACTCACGTGGTGTCAAGATAAAGAGTCTGAACACGGCAGCTGAGTAACTCGGGGTAAGTTTCCATGGAGGGGTCGGCCCTAAAGTCACCAGTGTGGAGTACCGTCTGCCCATCGGGCAAGAAGAACAGCAGCATGGCAGCTCCTGGACAACTGCAGGAACAGAGGCATAAGAAAGGAGTTAACAGCCGAACTCAGGGGTCTAACAGCTTCCAGAATCTCCAGGAGTTCCCAAACCATTTCATGCACCAGATAATTTATAATAAATTTCGTGCAGCTGTTACTACAGTAGACAGACTGTAATTATGGAATAAAAAAGAAAATCTAAAAAAAAAAAAAAACACAGAATGTTAGGATATAATGTGACAGGGAAATTGATGGATTACAGATAAACTATACAAGAGACAAACAGAAAAAAGATGATAAAGGGATGGTGGAACGGGAGGATAGAAGTTAATAGATGGGCAGTTATTGCAGGCCATAAGTGGAAGGAGTTTTGGACACATTGATGGATGGAAGGAGATTAAAGGACAGCTGGATGAACAGAGAGATGGAGGAATAAATAAATGGTAGAAGAATAAAAGGAAGTGACTAAAGGATCAACAGTTGGACATGCTTCTTTAAAAGGAAACCATATCATGAAAAATGTAGATTAAAGAATAGTCGAGAAATTAGGGCAGGGCGATATAGCTTAAAAAATGTAATCTAAAATTTATTTTCTAACAAATTCAACTAATCAATCTTTTTTTCTTAAGTTTCATCATAAAAATACAAAGGTCATATTGTTAATCATCTCCTCTCGGAAGTGACCTTCATTTAAAGAGTAACAAAATTAATGCTGTAAAAAAAGGCTGTTAAACAATGACAATACAGCACACTAACTTTTTGCAGATGTTAGTATCACAGAGTGAGCTTGTTTATTCATTAAAAGTACAGCTGAAAAAAATGTATTAATTGTCATTAATTGTTTAATGAAATAGTTGTGGAATAATTTAGTAATGAAGACTAAACATTTTTGGCCATAGGTATGCTCTATCCAGAAGTCCTAAAAGGGCATGGGTTTGGCCTGACTTGGTTTAAATTAAATTTAAAATCTTAAAGGAACCCTTTGCGATCTGATTGTCAATAGAATAAAAACAATCGACAGATTCATCGATTAGCAAAATGGTTGCAATCAGTTGCAGCCCTAGCTATGAGTACACAGCTAAAAACAAAAAGTAATGAACAAATGTCCCTCTAAGCTATGGAAGCCCAGGAAATGGATTGGTGGTATGAAAAAAAACAAAAAAAAAAACAAATAAAACAAAAAAAAAAAAGAAATCCCTGATTTTCCAAAAATGTTCATTGGAAAAAAAAAAAAAGAATAAAATTAAAAGATTAATTGATTTTAATTGATTAATTGACTGAGCCCAAAGCAAAATTCAATATTTTCCTGATATTCTGCCCTAATCGTTGAGCAAAGCGGGGAGTTTTCCCCACTCGTGTCATGGCTGACTCACTGGTTAGCGTCCAGAAGAATGACCCTGACTCCCTCCACGTTCACCTCGGTGTTCATTGGCAGGATGTGGATGTACTGATCGGCCACCCTCAGCTTGCTCTTCACCAGGTTCCCTGTGATCTGATATGGAAAGATGGGTTTAAATCAATTAATCTATCAGGGACCTTTAAACCATCAGGCGAAAAAATTTAATCGACTGATTCCATTATATTTAGGACCAGAAATACCTTGTTCTTTAAACACCTAGATAAAGTCTTGCTAAAAAGAAAGTAAACTCTGGCATACTAGGATAGAATAGAAAAGATTGCGTCTTTTTAAAAAGGTTCTCAACTTGCAAATTAAATCTCAAAGCTAAAAGTGGAAATCCAAGTTAATCCCAAGATCTGACAGTATGTGGAACCACCACAAGCAGAAATACAGTTTATACTAACATGACACACTTTGGTAAAAAAAAAAAAATAATTCATTGATCAACTGGAGCCAGATCTAGCAGCTGAAAAAAGTTTGTGAAAACTGGTATGCATGTCTTTATGAGCTTGCAATTTGTTGCATTGATTTTTATGTCTATGTAGACCTCATGTCTGTTTAATGAATAAAAAAAAATTTAAAAAAACTTTTTGTGACTAGAAAGATACCTACGGTATATAAGCCCCAACAGGCTTATTATTAATATTCCCCACCAAACCTGTAGGGGGAGCTCTACACATCAGTAGGGACAAAAAAATAATGCTAGCTCCCGTTAGCTTGTTGGCTTGCAAAAGTAAGAATTTCTACAGACAGATGGGGCTTCGTTAGCTCTTTATTTCAGCTCTGCATGAGTTGAACCCAGTCTCTTCATTGGTTCTGCAGCTTTAATGAGGCAAATAAATGGCAAAATTTGGGACAATTGTTCTCCGTGGTGCCTGCTGCTAGCATGTGCCTGTGTCAGATTAAAGTTAGCCACGTCTTTGATTTCAAACTTTGAGTTGCGCCCCCTGGTGTTGGGGAAAAAATCCACAGAAAAGCCACATGATTCAAAGAGTGGGAAAACAGTACTGGCTTATAGTACGGAAAATACAGCAACATGCTAACTCATAATCTCTTCAGAAGATTGGCAACTGTCAGAAATATATATATTTTTTATTTTCTTTAGGTTTTTGTTAAATATATACCTTTGTCATTGCCACAGATTTTTTTTTATGGCTATGACCTCACAACCCTTCTTAAGACTTATGAGCAACAGTTGCTTCTCTAAGGCCATTGCTGAGGTCTTCATGCCCTGCCAATGCGGTAACACACCTATAGGCTTCAGACAAACAAAGCAAAAAACATAAATATTCATTTTGTTTGATACATAAAACCCATTAAAAAGAAACTTAACGGCTTAAACTTCACACTGAAGGTCTGTTTCTGCCATATAAAGAAATAAAACCCCTGTAGCAGGAAGTGTCCGTTTTATTTCCTGTTAAGCATTCTCCACTGGCTTTAATTAAAGATTAAATGATGGATCCAGTCCTTATTTTAGTTTTTTTTTGCTTGCCTCCAAAAAGATTATTTAATTCCTATTCAGCAGAAAAATAAAATTCATTAAGTTTACTTAATTATCTCACACCTTAATAGGCAAAACACAAGCACTGTAACAAAAGATAAAAGTCCAACTAAGGTTCAGATAAATTGAATTTCTGGCACATGATGCACTTTTCTGCACGACTCAACAGAAGGAGAGGAAAAAGAAAGAGGTTTTTAAAATCTAATTGACTTCATTAACAACCCCTTGTTGACAAATTGGTATTCAGTGCTGGCTTTTGCAAGCTGATTTCTCATTACTCCATGCTAAGCGGTGCACGAGATAAAGAGGGGATCAGGTGTGCTTATTTTTCTGGAGCTTTTAATGCATTTATAAAATAAACTGCTTTATGAATTTTCAATAATTACTGAGAGGAAGTGTAAAATGTGGAGATTTCTCTAAATGATGCTGCCTTTCTGTACAAATAAGGGGGAAAAAAATCTTAAAAAGAAAATAGAGCAGTTATTGAAATTCATGTTTTTATTTCAGAACTGGCCAGAAGAGTTAGGCCTTCCTCCGACTGATAAGCAAAGTGAAAATCAAAAGCTATGCTACGAAACCCGTGACTTACTGCTGTACAGCCACAAAATGGATTTTAAATCCTCTTCAAGTGAAACAAAAGGTATCAAGAAGTAAACAGGAGAAGCTGTCAGTGCATCTACAGCTGGACTTACTTTGTTACAGTAGATTGGAAATGTAGAGCTCTTGGTCAGGCCTCCGTAATGGTCCGAGTGGAAATGTGTTAAAAAGTAAGTGGTTATGCCCTGAATCTCTCCATAGCGAAACGCATCGACGGCAAACTTTGTACCTGAGAACATGTCAGAAATCTTACATCACAAACCACAGGTTATCTTTACCAAAATATTTCATACATTGGTAGCTAACTCTACTAAAACATCCCTAAAAAGGTCAGTTTAAAGTTAAACTCCTATTCATTCAGTTACCAAATAACATTTTTCAAGCATTTATTCAGCAGTAACGCAACACGTAGAATTCTAGTCATACAGCATATGTCCTGGATTGGTCCGACTTTTGCTGCAATCCACTCTAGGACACGTTGTGCTTCACAATCTAAGATGGTTTTTATCTCTATCATCTGTGCGTCATTATCCCCAAACAACATTCTTCCTTCCACTCAACTTTCAACAGTACTCTGAAAAGCTTTATGGCTTCTAGGACTACCTGGCTTTTTGAGAGGCTGCAGACCTGCACCATCAAGACCTGAAGTTTATGCTGTTTATAGATGCTGGAGATTGGACTGTTTTCCGGTGTAGTCCTGTTTCTCTGACCGTGACTGGCTGGATGTGCCCTCCTCTGGCATGAGAGCTGGCTCGGAGCTCGTCTGCCTGGCTGTGTGTTTCCTGGACGGGGCCACCTTTTACAGCTGCTTTTTGAATTTCTGCTTCTGTCTCCCTGAACCCCCAGATGGCCACTCACACTGAGCCTGGTTCTGCTGGAGGGTTCTTCCTGTTAAAAGGGAGTTTTTCCTCTCCACTTTCACTACAAGCATGCTTGGTGTGAGGCATTGCCTTCCACTCAATATGTCGATGCAATCAACCCATTTTCCTTGGAAAACTGAATCAATTTGACTGTATGATCTGGTTGAATTGTCTCAATAAAGTGCTTTGAGATGACGTGTTGTGAATTTGCACCAAATAAATAAACTGAATTAAATTGTTTGTTCTCATATTTTTAACCATATAATTGACTGCAGCAGGTATAGAGTTTATGACTGTTAAACTGAGCATAGGAGCAGTTTAAATTATACTGCAAACAAAAATCCTCATAGGACAGCCAATGTCTTATAGACCTAATGCCCTTTTACATCCAGCTATTCAAAATAACACATATCTATTATTCCATATAAGAGTTTGGTGAGGTGTAAAATTGTGCGTGTACATAC
>NW_015150955.1:356061-371417 GCF_000732505.1 Cyprinodon variegatus
TTTTTTTTTTCATTTTAATAAAACTTGCCTTATCTAATTCTGCTAAACTGTAGAGTTAAAACTTAATAAATCACTTTCAGGAATGGATCTATATTTTTACTCTGTCATCTTTTTCTTCCAGTGATATTAAAAATGCATTGAGATGTATGTTTGTATGTTTGCTTACTGACCTGGAATCTTCTTATAGAACGGACAGCGGGGCAGCTGGACTTCTCCATCAGCATTGACTCTGTTCCACCTTCTTCTCCAGCCTCTGCCTGCTTGGCTCCGACCGCCCTCTGAGGTGGATTCATTTCCAAGTGCCGGGGTGTGTGCTTCTTCTGCTGCCGGGTCAGAAATGCCTTTCCCCTGTCCGTCTCTCCTCTGTCTCCTCCTTACTGGGTTCTTACCTGATGCTAGAGCAGCAGATGAGTCCAGGTTGTCCTGTCCACTCTCCGTCTGTTTTTCTTTGAGCGGTTTGAGGCCAAAAAACACTCCAATGTCAGTCTGCTTCAGACCAGAGGCTTGGCCCGCTCTGCCCTGGCCTTTTGTAGGAGGCATGCTTTGATTGTTTGAGTCCTGTGATGAAGATTCGTGAGGAGAGCTGGTTTTCTGACTACAGCAACCCTCTGAGCTAAGGAGAGTTTCTCTTAGATGCTCTAAAACAATACTCTGTGGAGACTGAAAGCTACTGCTGCTGATTCTACAAGGTTCTGGATCAGCCCTGGCTGGGGCAGCATGATTAGCAGGCACTAATGAAGAAACTGGATCCAGCTGAGCCAAGGAGGGGGGATCATTTAACAACATTGAATGCTCATCCCGGTTATTTTCTAAAAATGCAGACAGTATTTCATCCTCGCTTGAGAAGCTGTCGTTGAAAAGTATCACTGAATGTTCATTATCAGACTCTTTATCAACAAAAAGAGATTTTCTGCAGTTTTTATTAACTTCAGTTTCAGCAGGGAGCTCAGACAGTGGAGAGTAGGAAATCCCATCATCATCATCATCTCTGAGAGAACTTGGTTGTTTGCTTGAATTTTCAAAAGTTTGAGCTGCTGTTTCTTTGACTGGAGTGGATAAAATCTCAGTTTTTCCTCCTGACTTTAATCCTTTACTATTACTTAACCAGCCTTTCTTTTTCTTTAAGTCATCTGGCGCAGGAGAACGAAGCAATAAAAGGCCATTTGTAGGTTTTGAATGAGGAGCAATAGTGGAATTCTGTCCGGGAGAGGCCCCCTGACTAGAAAAGGAAGAAGAAATAGGAACCGTCCCTTGGGAAGGATCGACTGGAAAGTCAGTACCCTCCTTTTTCATTTCTTTGAGACAACCGATGTGCTCTCCATCACTGATCTCTGTTTGCCAGAACAGACTTTGGGCTGCGGCACCGCCGTGTGCACGGCTTTCGGCAAGAAGCGTGTGGTTGAACCTCTTGTAATGGTTTGGAATGGTGGAGGAACATTGAAGACCGTCTGGACATTCTGGACAGAGGAAACAAGAGATAAGATAAGTGGAGAAATCCACTTGTCATAGATGGGTTGTTAGGGCAGAATTTAAGGTTTTATGACCATTTTTCGTAATTTTTGTCATTAGAGATTTGATTTTGTAAGCCATTTAGTAAGGAAATACAAACATCTGTTTTTGTGATGAACTAAAAAAACTAAAATGTATAACTGCATGTATAAAACATTGGCTGCTTCTCTGTTTTGTTTTGTAAATATACAGGGATAGGCAAAACAAGCTTTTGCATCTGCCAATTCCATTTCAGACTATGTGTGTAAATATTTTTTCTCTTTATCTGTCAAGTTTAAACGACTGAATAAAAAATGTCAAAAATTTCAAATGAAACTCATTATGCAGCAATGGTTTTGTATGACAAACCTGACCAACTAAATTTTATGATGCCTGAATCAGCAGGTCAGGAAACTAAATTAATCAAATACAATCATTTAAGCTAATTAATAACACAAATCTCCATTTATCGTTTTTAATTTTTGGATTTGCAAACCAAACAAACCACCTAGTCTTAATTCAATACAGAGTTTAGTCATTTCTTATTGCGGGAGAAACAGAGTTGCATTTAAAAATCTTCAAACTTTTCAGAAGCACAACGCTGTACTTATTGAAATCATCATCAACTAATTTAGTAATCAATTAATCCTTAACGTAAGTATTGACTCTAAAACATGCCTGTAGCTGACAGAGCAACCCATTTAGAGCAGAAGTTATACAAAAATTGCGAAAGAATATCCATTTAAGATAAAAAACAACTTCTATGTCTGTGAATATGCACTATCCAGAACTCAAGTGGTAAAGTCTTAGTTTCAACTGGTTTATTTTCTTAAAAGATTTTCTTAAAGCAACCTTTGGCTATCCGATTATTAATGAAAAAAAATATCAACAGATTAATCAATTTGCAAAATAATCGTTAACTGCAGGCCAGCCCTAGACTAAGTTAAATTAAAGAGTGTTAACTCAAAAAAACAGGTTAAATTCACATCTAATTAAATAAAAAAAATCACTTATTCCAATTCTACATATAACTCAAATCACTTTTTAATGGAAACAATATCTTACAATCTATAAAGAGCTGCTTAAACAAAACATCTAGTAAACTTTGCTATTTCAGGATCCATGGTTTCATCCCAATGACAAATAATAAAACAAAGCAGTTTAATTTTAGCTGAAATTGTCCCTGCCATAGATGAAAATAAAAATCACAATGTGCGCATTTTCCTACTATGATTCTCCCTGTCCATTTATTTCATTCAGCTACAATTTAACCAAAAATTCAATTCAGTAACTGCTTGTTAAAAACCAAAATTCCAAAATAGTTTTAGTTTCAAGATTCTGGGCTTGATCATATTTATAAATATTTTAGGCAAATTCTTTATTATTTGTTTGAGGATGCTTTTGTATCTCATGAAACAGCATGATGATCATACAGAGTTCAGACTTGGCAGAGTGGAAATGGTTTTTCTTTTGTATCTGAAAAACCTTAGATGTCCTCTTCGAGAAAAAGGGCATGTTTTTGTTATAATAGAGGGAGGATTTAACCATCGCCTTATGTGTCTCTGTGTTCCCATAGTAACCTGTCCGGTGTGCATCCTGCCTCGAAGGATTAAAACTTGAGCTTCAAAGGTGAATGAAATCATGTATATCCAAATTATGACTTTTAATTCCTTTTATTCTTTTCCTATTTTAAAAAATCTATACATAATTTGATAATTTTTAAGGAAATGATTCAGCTGAGTTTATTCATCATTCTGTCAAGGCTTCATAGAAGTCCTGTAAAATGTTATCTCTCAGAGGACGTCCGGTTGATTGCATTGCATTAACTTTGCAGCAATCTTTTATCCTGAGCAAGCGCTTTGTGTTCGATAATAAACAATAAAGGAGCTCAGAAGGGCAAACACAGTAAACCCAACAAGCCAAAGTCATCTGTCCAACACAATTACATCAAGCGTAGAAAAAAAACCAACATTATCAGAGAAAATTTTCGCTGCTCTGGGGGCGTTTGATGTAGGGGTAAAGCATTTTACTATATGCAGAGTCAAGACCCTTTGCTGCCCATCCTCCCCTTTTCTCTCTGCTTATTTTATCTCTCTGAAAGACACTAAAAAAAACCATGAGTGCCAATAAAGTTGTTTTGATTCAACACCTTTCAGTGACCTCTGAACTTTTGATGTTCCAAGGTTACCTCCATAAAAAGCCCTAATGACACTCTCAAAGGCTTTAGTTAGATTTCAATGAACTAGCAACTTCTCAAAAACAGTGTTTTCTCCTTTTGAAGACATTTTTAGGGGAGTTTTGGCCCACTGGGTTAGAGCAGTGCGCTTGTGCTCTGAGAACATTGCAAAACCTGGTTCGATCCCCACAGCCTCAACTCTGGGTTCCTGAGCAGACCTTTAACCTCTGATTGCACCCCGGGGCCACACAATCGCAGCCCAATGCTCCCCAAGGGCATGGATTAAATGCAGAGTTATATTTCTCCAGTGTGAGATCAATAAAGTTCAATTATTGTTATTTTTTTCCTGCTATAGGGATATAAAGATATTAATATTTTGTAAAATTTTAGTCACAGTACAACACAAAGTAGTAGTGATGAAAAATATATCATACGGAGGTTACCATTGCTTATTTATATTTGCAGGATAAATAAAGCCGTTTGGTGAAGGTATCTTCAAAGGCTCTTTTGAAAACATTGGCGAATACAGAGCATAAAAAAGATCGGAGAACACAGCAGAGACACCAAGGAAAAAGCTGTTTGTTGAATAATGAATTCAGAGTTAGGCTGTAAAACAAAACCCAAAGCTTAGAGGGATTGTAACACAACAGCTAAGCTCCTGATCTAAGGTGGGAGAATAAGGAGCCACTGGCCATCCACCCTGTTGCAAAAAGTGGCAAACGACAAGCCATTCATGGTGGAAAGTCATAAGAATTACTGTTTATAATTAAACAGCAATCATTTGGAAAATGGTGCTCTGGTCAAATGAGAGCAAGGCCAGTGTGTAAAATTCTATGACAGAAAACTGATCACATCAGATCCTGAGAGAAACAAGGTGGTGGCAGAATCATTATATGTGGATGTTTTTTTTTTTTTTGTTTTTTTTATTTAGATGCAGGAAGCTGGTCAGATTTGACGGTAAGATGCATGGAGCTAAAACCGGGCAATAATGGAAGAAAACCTGTTAGACGCTAAAAAATAAACAAATCCTTCAGACTAAAGAGTAGGTTTTACCTTCCAGCAGGAAAAACAAAAACATACAACCATATAGCTGTGTGTCGATGGCCTAGTCAAAGCCTAAATGTAAATCCAATTAAGTATCTCTGGCAAGAATTGACCATTGCTGTTTACAGATGCCCTTCATTCAATCTCACTCAGCTTGGGCTGATTAGCAAAGAAGAATGGATAAAAGGCTGCAAACAAGGCAAAGACATCCTCAGAAGATTGCAAATATTATTGCAAAGTATATATTATGTGGTATATAGAAATACACTTTTTACTACAATATGCAAATAAATAAAAATATGGATAATATTTGCAAAACTTAAATTCAATTCAGTTTATTTATATAGCGCCAAATCACAACACATTCAGCATGCTTGTAGCGACAGTGGAGAGGAAAAACTCCCTTTTAACAAGAAGAAACCTCCAGCAAAACCAGGCTCAGTGTGAGCGGCCATCTGCCGAGGCTGACTGGGGTTCAAGGTGACGGAAGCAGAGATACAAAAAGCAGCTGTCCAGGAAACACACAGCCAGGCAGACGAGCTCAGAACCAGCTCCCATGTTAGAGGATGAAGAGAGCACATCCAGCCAGTCACGGTCAGAGAAACAGAACTACACTGGAAAACAGGCTGATCTCCAGCATTTATAAACAAGGGTGTTGATGGAAGCAGCACAGCTGATATTTCTCTCCAGGATGGTGTCATAGCCAAACAATGAAACTTGATAACTATGTTCTACTACATGCTAGTCTGTTGAGCAAAATCCCAATACATTGGTCTGTGGTTGCAGCATGTTAAAATGTGTAGTTAGCTGGATGTGGATACCTTTTCATGGTACTTTATTGATAGGAATTACCTTTGCATTTGTCTCTGGGGGTGTCGAGGCATTCAGCAACATGCCATCTCTGGGACTGTACAACCAAAACACAGAAAGGCATCTGACAGATGGGACAGTAGTCCTCGGATGTTGACTTCTCCTTTGGACTGGTTATCTCTGTAGCAGGAGACTCCTCTGATAATGAAAGGATGTTTGCAGCAGGAGATGAATTTTCACCTTTAGCTGATTTGTTTTTGGTGTTCTTCTCTTGTGACCTGACAGAGGGACAAATGTCCTTCTTTGACGTTTTCCTTGAAGGGCATCTTCTTCTTGAAATGCACATCGATGTGTTGTTTTTTCTTTTCTTCTCGAGAGGTTTATATTCCCAAATGTCATTTTCGGAGTCATCTTTTTGTGACATTTGGAGTAGCAATGAACCTAGCTTAGCAAGCGTCACCTCAATACACGGGTTATTACACAAGAACTAACGTTTGATAACATTCCCCTTGAAAAGAAATAGTAACACTAAACTTGCTTGTATTGTGTATATTTCCCCGTAAATATGTTATGTAAACCAGTCGCTAAGTAAACTGATTTTTTTATAAAAAAGTAAATCAACATTTAGAAGTTATTTTCATTTCATTTGACCATGATTCACTGTCCGAAACTGTTAGCTTACCGCCACAGCAAGACGATGAATTAAGTAAGCGCAATGAAATGGAAATAGCCACACTTTCGGCATATGCAATAGCACTAATTTTCTTAATTTGTTTTTATAAAAGCATTAAAAAAATAATCTAATAATTAATGTGGTTATTAACTAAGTAATATATTTTTAATATCGTCAATAAAATACATTTTACAGAGTAAAGAATTATTTATTTTTACTGAAAGTACTTTTCTCAATCTTAACGTTGCCCTTATTTGGCTTCCTGGTTAAGCAGCTGCTGTGATTGGTCGCTGCCTGTCTTCGAGGTTGTTGTAGTTTTTCTTTGTGCAATCATGGCGTCCCATTGCAGCCTCTCTGCATTGTATCCCATCCAAAGTCAGCTCGATTACGCTTTAGATGAAGCTGCCACACAACAAGAAAAAGAAGATCTTGTCTACCAGTATTTGAAAAAGATAGACGAGAAGGAAGACCTGAAGATACCGGATTTTCAGTCAGGTTAGATCCAGTTTCAGCTTTAGCTTCCTTAGCAACTGTCACAGCTTGACAGGAATCTCACAGTTATTTTCTTCAACATTTCCTATGTCATCTTTCTCAAGCCCAATAACGATTTAAAAGCCAACTCCCGTCGAGTTTAGAAATAGTATTAGATTAAATTAAAGTTTTCAAATTAGCTTCAAAATAGCTCGCTATCTTATCTCTTCTAAGGCATCGAAGCAAATAAACCATAAAACTAAACTTTGACCAACCTTAAAACTTGGTTTTACTACCCGCTTTCTTTCAGGTTGATGCACAAATATATGTCGACTCCTAAAAGTTTTCATTCTCCCAGCTTTCCAAAATGTACAACAAAATTATGTATTTTTTCTGTTTATATATTTAATGTTAAAGCAAGGCAGTGGTGTACAAAATAAAACGTTTTCCTCCATGACTCTTTAGTATATAGCTCCATCCACCATCCGTTTTACTTGTTTCTTTGTAAATAGCACAAAGCAGGATGCTGCTTCTACCATGTTTCATAGTAGGAAACATGTTTTATCTCTCTAGCTGAAAATAATGCATCCAAAAGTGCTGGTGAAGAATCTCAGCCATCCAGGTCACAGTCATTCCAAAAAAAGTGAAAAAAAAAAAAAAAACAACAAAACAATCCACTGGACTTTGTTTCCACGTTTGAAGACGTATTGCTTCCCGGAGGAAGCTTTTTCACAATTAGAATTGAAAAAGCTTCCTGGATGCAAAGCAAAATGTCTTCAATCTTGCAAACAAAGTCCAGTGTTTTTTTTTGTGTGTTTTTTTTTACTTTTTTTGGAATGCATCCAAAAAAAGGACAGTTTTGGTCACATCTTACTACATATCTGTTGCATCCCCTTTCTGTGCACGATATGCATTTTAAAACATGAATTCCTTTGTTATTCTTTCAGGAATTACTCATTTTATAATAATAATGACTGAACTTTATTGATTTGACATTGGAGAAATGTACCTCTGCATTTAACCCATCCCCTTGGGGAGCAGTGGGCTGCCATCATGGGGCGCCCGGGGAGCAATCAGGGGTTAAGGGTCTTTGCTCAGAGACCCAGAGTGGCAGTCTGTGGGAGTGGGACTCAAACTCAGAACTTCAGGATTCCAAGCTCTATGCCCTAACCACTGGGCTGCCATTCTCCTGGAAAGGCTGAGATCTGGCCTTTCCAGAAAGGCCAGATGTTTGCAATGCATGACTGATGGTTATCCACAGGTTATAACATTTCAACTGCAAATCATCCAAAGTTGCGACGAGCTTCTTCACTTTTTCATAGTTTTAATGTTATCCTTTTCTTTTTTTGCTTAGGAGCATTACAAATATTAGAGTACATTGAGCTTATTAAAAATGTGTACTAAACCTTTCAAGTTTTTATTTTGAAGAAAACACTTAAAAGCCTACATGTATCCAGTACTTTACAATTTATAGTAATGTTACCCTATTTTGTGGTATTCGTTATGACAAAGTGGAAGCCTCCGGTGGGATTAAAACTGTTTTCAAAGCACAGTAGCTGTAGTTTCATAAAATCTAATTGTCAACATGTCATATATAGGAAGTAGCAAATTCAGGAAATTACCTAAGACTTTTGAATCTGCAATATTTGTCTCTTGGTTTCTACCATCCTGCTGCCATTTTGAGACATTTTTTTTTCTAAAATAAAACTTCTGATGTTTTGTTATATGTGCAAAAAGGATTTGAAATGTTATTTGTTGTCAGACTGGAGTTTTAATAACAGTAGAGCTGTAATGATTGTATAAAACGCATAAATATATCTCTTAATCTGTGAATCCATTTGTTAGGATCAATATGGTTTCCAAAGTGTCTGCTTTTGGACTACTGAGCTGTTAGGAGAAACCAAAACTTTACAGAATGTTGTGCTCATCTTATCACACCAGCAGGTGGTGATCTTGAGCACATGTGAGCTTTATCCTTCCTCAGAAAGTGAAGATTCAGGATATTTCATCACTTTGTATCATTGAAGTACCAGATAGGCAGGGTGGCGTAAGAGCTAGAATGTGTTGCTCCCACGGGTTACGCCATGTGTAAAAAGGTTAAATGCAGGAACATTTTGCTTTTACTGACCTTCACTATGACTTGTTTTTTATTGCTATATTTGTATAATTTGAAGGTTTTTTGGGAGTTAAGCCAGTTTCAGTCACATTAGCAAAGCAACAGATGAAAGAAAACTTTGTCACATAGAAAGTAAGCTCAACTTTTACATACAGTATAACACAAAGTAGATGTTTGTTGTCACTCTTGTTTTATTCTGTACCATGCAGGATTTCCCCTCAGGTCCTCTAAAGTCATACAAAAGCCTCAAATACATCAATGCGTCCTACAGTAGGATTCAAAATTAGTACCTTCCTAAACTTTTGCATCGGTCAGTTCATCTAGTAATTCTTTTTAATAATAATAATGATAATTGAACTTTATTGATCTCACATTGGAGAACTTTACCTCTGCATTTAACCCATCTCCTTGGGGAGCAGTGGGCTGCCATCGTGGGGCGCCCAGGGAGCAGTGTGGGGTTAAGGGTCTTGCTCAGAGACCCAGAGTGGCAGTCTGTGGAAGTGGGGCTCAAACTCAGAACCTCAGGATTCCGAGCTCTATGCCCACTAGACCGCCACTCCCTGCAGTTAACTTTCTTAAAAATGTTCAAATTAGTTGCATATTTTTTCCATCATGTGTTTCAGTTCTGGGTGCGAGTTGTTTTTGCTTTGAAAAGCAAACTGCAAGGTGTGATTTAAAACATCATGGTTCAATGAAGGATCCAGTCTAGTAATGTTGTAGTGTGTGAGATTTTATCATTGTGTTACTGCTGTAGCTGAATCTACCTTTCACCATCAACCGCAGCTCTGTCCTTATCACACCAGCTAAATTCCAGCAGACAAAAGATCAAGCTTTCAGTCACAGTGAGTTAGTTATGGACCAGTGAAGCAGCAGACACATCTATAGGACAGACTGTCCCAGGATCAGTAAAGAGGGGGAGGGCTTTATCATTGCTATAGGGATGCAAAAGGAGTGTGTGATTCAATCATAGACCGTCAGGTTTTACAGCTGGAGGTTTGTCGGTTTCGGAAAGATAATGTTTTGTATTGATCAAAGATGTTTTCACGATAGAAAATCAGATAAGTATCTAAAAAAAAGTTAGAACAATGCAAAACAAAAGAGAATAGAAAAAAGAAAAATAACTATTTACTTTAGTTTTTCTTTTTACTGACATTTTATTAGAGAATGGACCCCTTTTATAAATCATCATGGGAAGGAGTTACGTTGACAGTTAAGCCCTAAAGCTTACCTCTTACTACTTTGGTTGCATCCTTTAAAGTTTCTGAAGCACAGTCTATTTAATTTAAATAGTGTAATAGAAATACATAACATTTGAAGTGATTGAGATGATTTATTAAGTTGTAAATGTTTGGTTTGAGTCTAAAGTCCAATATCTATGTTTTCTTCTCCTCAAATGGTAAATAATTTGTTGTTTCCTGTTATTTCCTCCAGGCTTGGAGTGGCTGAACACAGAGGCGCCCCTGTCTTTGAGCAAGGAACTGGCCGGTAAAGTGGTGCTGCTGGACTTTTTCACTTACTGCTGCATCAACTGCATGCACATCCTCCCGGATCTGCACCAGCTGGAGAACAGATACTCTGTTGAAGGTCTGTAACGACTGTCCATGAGTCTTCAGGTCCATGTGAAGTGCCTATTAATATGATAGCCTAGTTGCAGTGATTGAAACGTAAAATAGGGTAGAAAGTAACCGTGGCAACAGGTATGTTAAGGAGGTAGGAAGATTGTGCAAATGGATCACAAAACCCACTTCACTATCAACAAATGAGACCGAATGAGTTTCTAATAGGCTGAATGCAGACATTGCAGTAAGGTGAAATTAAAAAATACGTTTTGTTTGTTTTCTTTTCTAATGTTGCATTAAAAAGTTCCCTTCTAGCTGTGCATTCGACGACATGCTCCCTCTTTCTTACCTAGTCTCCAAATCTTTAAAAACTGTACACAAATACATAGACAAACTAAAGAGTCCTGTATCTAGAGGTTTTTTTATGTTTATATCAGAAAATGGGTAATGATGATCAATCATTAAGAATTTATTATTTTTTTTTTTAGAGCAGAATCACTGTTGTTCGTTGTCGCAGTGAACCTGCACACTGTTTTCTGCTCTGTTTGCAAAGTATCATTAACAGAGAAATAAAATCTGTGTGCTGTTTAACTCAAACATGAGCTGCTAGAAGGTAATATTACGGATGTTCTAATAAGTGAAAAAAATATAGATTTTTGTTTTGGTAGTTTGACGCCTTTTTTTGAGAAAACTTTTGTCCTTTTTTCTCATCTCTCTTTATTTTAATTTCTCTATAATCAAATTTCTCGATGTAGCGTCTAATAGGGGTGTCCTCCATTGTAATGAGCTGTAGGTCCCAATGTGAAGCTTGTTACATACTCCTCAGGATCTGAGAACTTCTTTTGCCTCAGAGTTTCAAACTTTACGCAAAGCCCAGCTGCTACATTTATTTGACGTCACACCCACTGTAGATTATGTTACACCAGCAAAAGAAAACACAACAGCAGCACAACATCAGAGGAGGCATTTTTTATTAGACTCATTAAGGAGGAAGATGACAGCAGAATACTTTACATAACTTAGGAGAGATACTATACAAATTTTCCTCTTTTTTCACCATCTCTGCCAGCTGATCCTCTTCGCTATACATTACATTAGGTTAACTGTACATAACCTGTAAAAAAGATAACTTAGCGACTAGAAAACGGAAAGGAAAAAAATTATCTCTGCTCTTCTTTCTCTCAACGGCGCCCCAAATTGTTACCAATCAACCAATTGTTACCAAGATTTGTGGAGAAAAAGCATCCAGAATAATTTTGTTACTGCTGCTGGGGAATATGTGGCGCCCTTTACTAATTTTGTCAGCATCCTTTAAAAAAAATTTGATCTTTAATTTTGCAAATTATCTCGATAGATTTATTGTATGTCTTTACTGCCACACTCTCTTTGCGAAGTAGGCTTTTTTAATGACAAAAACTGTTTTTAATTTCCTCCTATTATGTCGTACACCTGCTATGATGCTGATTTTTATGGGTAGAGATACATTAAGCATAAACTTATTTGATTTTCTTCTAATCTCCAGTTTTCAGTCAGTGATGCCTGGAGCAGTTTAGGACAGTTTGAAGTTTATCAACATTCTGCATCAAAGTATTGCCAACTGAGTTTAGTGAAGGTTCGACTGCATAAAGCGGCACTTTAGCCATAAGTGTATAGTATGCAGTACCTGAAGCCGAGAAATGGGAGGCTCTTTTTTTTTAACTATTCGGAAAAGTTTGCAGCATCACTCTGTTGTATCTGTGTATTCTCTATTTGAGAGGTAACTTCTGCTGCTGCCCAAATCCTCATCACTCAAACCAGTATCACTCAGCCTTTCTATCAGCTCGCCTCATCAGCAAAAGTCTCCTTTCTCTGCGGCGCTATAATAAATTGTTCCCATTATAGCTGTTATGGTACTGTAACTCTAGCTGACTATAGAACCCACAGTTTTTTTTTTCTTTTTAGGTGCTAAAATTGGTTTTGTGCACACATTTCAGGAACTGGTATTGATTTTGAAATGTAGGCTATTGTCTCCTGAAAGCGCAGCTTCTTCCCAGTTCTTTTTGCCTGAGAGGTTGCTCTTTGAATAAAACTCTTAATAACACCTTTTATAATGAAAAAAAAAAAGTTAAACAGGACTTAAACTTTTACATTACTTAACTTAAGGGAGGGTTTAGAATGGGTTTTAAAGTTACAGTGCTGGTTGCAGTGATTTAACTGGCTTTAAAGGAATAAGATTATCCAAAGAAACCATTTCTGATTGGTTCCTTTACCTCAGTGATGTTTGAAACTATGTGTCACTGGGTGTTTATCTGACAGGGTGTGTCATTATTTCATGTCCAGTCCACGGCGTACATGTACCAGTTTGTTCTTACTGCCACAGCCGCAGTCATGTGTCCCCTTTATCAAACCTGGCCCTTAAGAAGATTCATAATTATTATTATTATTATCTATATGGGATATTTTATCTATAAAGGCTACTCTGGTCATATTTTCCTATTCTTTTCATAACCTTGTGACTTAGCCAGGTTAGTACACGCACAACCCATTTTTGGTGGCCTTATTCCTCAACGCGGGCGACTCGGGTTCGAATCCGACCTATGGTCCTTTGCCGCACGTTTCTCCACCTCTTTCATACCCCTTTCCTGTCAACATACTGTTAAAAAAACTAGTTAAAACATAAAAACCTCAACAACAAAAAAAAGATGAATTATTTCCTTTGCTTTAACTGATCTGATTCCTGAATAGATTAAATTAAATATTAAATTTGATATATTGTAATATGGGTAGGAATAGAATCACATTAAAAGAGAAATATCCATGTCTACAATATAGGTATTTTAATGATTAAATGAGTTATAACCTGGTGTTTTATACATACAATCCTTCTAAAACTGACTTTTAATTTGTGTTTAATAATTTCTAGAAAAGAGAAAATGTAAATAACTCCTGCTCAGACCCCTTTTCTTCCAGCCTTTTGTCTCTCCGAGAATTTGACCTGTGTGCACGCATGTCCATGTGGAGATAGCGTTAGCAGCATTAGCACTTTGCTGTAGTTTGTTACCATAGTGTCCTGATCTCTTACACAATAGATAAAATGTTAAACAAGCAGCAACGCTTAGTGGAGGCCAGCAGAGGAGTCCCTGATGGTTGGAATCACCTCTTTTGGTGGAATAGAGGAGTTAGTGGCGACAGGCTAAAAATGGCACTTTGTGGAGAGAACGCTCTGGTGTTCATTTCTGGTTTTCACAAGTCCTCATTTAAAAAACACACAAAAAAAAACATGCCACTTTGACACTCTGAATCTTCCAACCAGTTTTAATTGAAGCCCCAAACCAACACATACGTTTTTAAATGAAAAACTAATTTTAACAGTTGATAATTCCTTTAATAGAATATTCTTATAGTAGGTAAGTAAAAAACAATTTGTATAATAAATTTGAGCAAGTAACTCAAGGTGCTTTACATCATAAAACATCAAAACAAATAGGCAGTAAAATCATTTAACATATAAATTAAGTACAAAAATTATCAACACATCAGGATCATCAAACAAAATCATAAAAACCATCAATCAGACACATGACGATGATCAGATGGTTCATTTGTATTAAGATATTTGGTTTAGAGCAGCTTTTTTTGGATTTATTTGTGGAATAGTAATGAAAGGCGGCTCTAAACAGGTGGATATTTAGCCTTGATTTAAATGAATTCAGTGTTTTGGTTGTTTTCTCGGAGTCTCTTCCAGACCAGAACTTTATTTCAACTTTGGTAAACCTCCCAAAATATACCTAGGTAATAAATTGGTTAAAACATTTCCACTTGCATGACCAAAACTGTCATAAAATCAATTTAGATCATTTAAAACCAGACTCATAAAAAAAAAAAAAAGGAATCTTAAAATAGAAAATGTGTTGGAACCTTAAAAAGCAGATGCGTTTCAGTGCGTTTTGCTCAGCAGGGCCTCTGTTAGCTCTTCCTGGAAGGGAAATTGCAGTTCAACCATCTGCTTCTTCTCCAAGAGCAGGAAGGTCTTATCGCAGTTGTAAAGAGACGGTGGCCAAAAATAATCTCCAGCTGCAGCAGAAGTCACTGCAGTGCTCATTTACAGCACCATGCATCGTTGTATTCCATAGCAGTCAACTTAAAATACCAACTGCTTGAATGGTTAAAGCTGCTGCATTCATTTACAACTTTTATTAGAGTTTTTTGAGCCTAAAGATTTTAATGTCCTGCAAACTGAAGCTGCAAAAAGTTGTTTTTTTTGAAAATGTAATTTTGATTTTATGAAAACTTTTGAGTTACAGTTAAATCAAATTACATTAATAAAAAAAATAAAGGAACTTTCTATAAAGTTATTCAAAAGGACAAAATAAGTCATTTTTTTTTGTTTCCTTTTTGACAAGTTTAAACTAGTCAGTTGAAATCCAGTCAGGGTTTTCAAGATTTCATATTTCTATAACCTCTTTTCCTTCATTTATTCCATATTTCTCTCTCTGTTTTGATGTAATTTAAGGATAAAATGTACCCTGAAGAAAACAGTTTGAATTAAAGTGTGATAAATATGGAAAACAAACTTCACAGCACACACAGACACGCTGCAGTTATTAAAGGTTAAACTGACAATGGAAACTAATTCTGCCTTATTCTGTGCCGAAAATTCTTTCATTTACTCTCATAAATCCTGCAGGAACCTCATTCCAGAGATCATCTCGCCGGCCGTGTTATAATTGAGTTGTGAGCCTGGTTGCGCTCAGAGCACAGTGCGCTTATCTTTGGCACTGATTCGGGTACATTTTGTTTGCAGCTCTGGTCGGTGAGGTGTGGGAGCCACCCTGTCCATTCACTCCCACAGTCCGCTCACACACCCTCCCATTGTCACTACAATATGTCGCTGGTGCTACACTGTTTGGCAGAGGTTGTAAGAGACAGAAGTGAGCAGAGAGCAGGAGGCTGTAGGTCTTAATGCTCAGGAAGCAACAATTCAAATCTTTCTGCAATTGAAGTTTATTTTTTTTATTATTATTTCTGTGAAAACCAAGC
>NW_015150955.1:371427-404362 GCF_000732505.1 Cyprinodon variegatus
CCAAGCTTAACTTAACAACTATGAGTCTATAAAAGGTATTTGCTCTATAAATGTTTGGCTTTTTAAGTTTAGAACAACTAAAAACAAGTGTCCAGTGTATATTTACTTTGCATATTTGACAAATTTAGAAATGCATACAGTCTGTTCTTATTTTCAGTTCATCTTTCATTCTATCAAATTATGCCTTTGGTGGTTTTCAGTGCATTTTAGTGCATTGCAGATGCAAATGTTTTTGTAACTGAAAATTGATTAAATTTATTAGGGTGTATCACAGTTTCTATTTCTAAGTATTATTTTTTTTAGGCCTCCATCTCAAAGTATTCTGTCATTTCCTGGACCAAAACTGAGCAATATGCAGAAAGTGTGAAAGAAAAAGAGACAATCAAGAGGCTGCCAGAGTTGCTGAAGACAATAATGTCATTAAAAGATGATTTATGTGAGGAATTGTCGTTTAAAATGGGGAAGTCAGCAGAAAGTCTGGGAGCATTGGTTTCAAGTTTTAGCCTAATGGCACTAATACAGATAAGAGGCGTTTGTTGGAAGCCTGTTTTACCTGTAATTCAACAATTTCATAAAATGACGATATGCTGAGAAATAAATCAGATTTCATATTTTTTTTACTTCACCACTGTATTGTAGCTCTGAAAATAATGGGCCTCGTGTAACAACATTTTCATATCCTTGTTGTAAATTTCTCTTACTTTTCTCCTTCTGTGGATTGATAAGAATGCGACACATCAGATTCAACAAATGTTTTTAAATTCAGTAAATGATTGTAAATAATCCTCATAAAGGTGATGCACGATAAATGTAGATCTGCAAAATTAACACCCGATTTTTCCATAAAAGGCATTAAAGACGAAGAAGAAAAATTTTAAAGGTTCGCAGTTTGAGGTCTGACTGTGAGCCGAACAGCAGAATTAAAGGACCAGTAAAATGCCAAGCAGTGGGGAATAAATGACAAAAGCTGTAAACGCTGTGGTTGCACTGTTGCAGAAGTAAAAATAAAAGAAAATAATAAAAATAATTTAAAAAGAACAATAATTTTTTCTGAAAACAGTCAATGAAAACTAAAGATGGAGGAAAGAACAGCATCATACTTTCCTGTATGTACCTCTCCACCCTTCACCACATTCTCCATTTTTCTAACATTGCATATATTTTTTATAAAATATAAAACGTTTAAAGCAAAACTCAGCAAAAATTTCTTCTTGCAAGCGCTTCTTGCATGATGCCCATTGTTTCAGCACCAACTGTCACACCACTAAAACTGTTCAGCTTAATTTAAAGGCAGTTGTTGGACTATGTGACCATGTAGTCATGTGAAAAGGAAGTTAAAACTCTGATACATAATCAGAGAGTGGCATCAAACTCCCCCTTTTTTTAGATTAGATAGAGAAAAATGTGTTTGGCCTAAAGCTAGTCAATATGGCAAAATGGTCATAAGATTATCCAATCCACTTCATTTATATAGCACATTTAAACAACAAAACATTTCTGAACTGCTGCACATGGAACAAGGTCAGTATAAAACAATAAATATTAATAAAACAGTTTAAAACAATAAATACAATAAAATAAATACAAAGCCACATGGGACCACATAACTTACGCAATGCTAAAAGCCAGAGAATAAAAGTGAGTCTTAATACGAGATTTAAAACACTCCATACGTATATTAAGGGGCAGAGCATTCCACAGCTTAGGGTCGACAACGCGGAACGCTCTGTCCCCTCTGGTTTTCTGATCTGTCCTAGGAGTCACAAGCTGGAGCTGGCCCTCAAACCTCAAAGCAAGCAGGGGACGATAAATTTGGATGAGGTCTGCGATGTACTTTAAAAACAAACAACAATAATATTAACATCAATTCTGAATTTAACAGGGAGCCAGTGCAAAGACGCAAGGATTGGCGTGATTTGTTCTCGTTTTTTGGTGCCACTTAAAATTTGTGTCGCAGCGTTCTGGACTAACTGCAAGCGGAAAGGTGCTTTGTGGCTAATGCCCCAATAAAGTGCGTTGCAGTAGTCCAGACGACTTGAAATAAATGCATGCACGACTTGCTCAAAAAGATTAAAAGATAAAAATGGCTTAACTTTTGTTAAAAGACGAAGAAGATAAAAACCCAATTTTAAAACGCCATTGATCTGTATCAGATATAAAATCACTATCTGTGATGTCACCAAGGCTGGTGACTTTGGGACGCAAATAATTTTGGAGTGATCCCAAGTTTGTGTGGGCAAATCCATAAACCATAACTTCCGTTTTACCCTCATTCAGCTAAAAAAAAAAATTCTGGGCTAATCAAGTCTTGACGTCACCTAGACAGTCGAGCAGGGGTGTCAGTGGGCTCTTCTTAGCAATAGGCATGAAGATTTGACAGTCAGCGTAGAAGAGGTGAGACATGCCATGCTTCCTTAAAAATCTCCCCAAGTGGGAGGAGGTACAAAGCAAAAAGAGTGAGTTAAAAAAGATTAGTGATCATTGGTCTCTTAAAGTAGAGGATGTTCTTCAAGGTGGAACATTAAAATAAGTGGTCCTCCTAATTGTCAATCATTCTGGGGATATGTTTACGTAAGACCGTCCTACGTGCTTGTCCCCAATTTCACTTACCGGTGGTAAATCTGACATGGTAGAAAAATGGAGGAGAGAGGAGAAAATGTGCTTGTGCATGCTCTTGCGCACATTATAGATGTTCATGTTCTAGAGCGGGTATGGGGTTGTGCATGTGCATTTTTTTTTTTAAGTGAAGAGGGCAGGTCTTTTGAAAAATTCGCAAAAATCCTCCACAATACCTTTAAAGTTTGTGTTTATTTTCCCTGTGTTTTTGTCTGTCAATCCCGGACAAACAGGATAAACTAAGTCTGTTTCTGTTAAGTCAGGAAGTCTTTCCTGTTCCTCTGGTTATTTTCTCAGATTTCTCCCTCTTTTCTGCACAGACAATCTTTGCAGCAAAGTACCTGCTACATCACAATCCTGAGTTAGCATTAAGTGGCCAAATATTTCTTTGACATATCCCTGTAAAAAAAGAAAAACTTTATTATGAAAACATTTATTCCCCCCACATACTTGTGCATATTGGGGCCTTAAATGCATGTAAATTCCATATATGGTCTTTAATTCCTGTTTTTAATGGCAGCATGTCTACAACCATTTTTCCATGTCAAACAGTACATTTAAAATTACTCGTTGATGAGGCATATTTTGGGAAAGTTAATAGTTATACCCTTGTGGTGATATTTCCCCTCTAAAGTAATCTAATTTATTCTACTTTAATGATGTTTACCATTTTAAATTGTGTAATGATGCTTATACAGATGCCTATATGAAGACAAAGCGTCTAAATAAAGACGAGAAATACTGACTTTATCTTGGTGCACCACAAAAAACTTTTAGTGCATGCTCCTATTGACAAGTTAGATTTCTCACGTCTTTACAAGGAATACTATGAGTTTTAAATGTGGGAAAACTGTACAAAAAAGGGATGTGTTTGAGTTCATTGTCCAACTCTGGTTAAGAGACAGGAAGGGAACCTGTTTGAAGTATTTCCTGTGAGAGTTTGACCCTCGCAGACAGATTTTTAGTTCAAACCAGCATCAAAAACCTGTATTCTCTAGTTTTAGAAATCATTTAATGACACATTTTGAGTTCTTGAAGAAACTGATAACCCTTCAAAAAATCTCAGCTCAATAAAACACTTAATGGGATTTAAGTTTTAAGGAGCCTTGTTGCAGCTGAAGAAGAAAAATTTAATTAATCCAGCATCTTTTATATGTCTGGTTGTTTGTTTTCTTATTGATTTAAAAAATCCTGAACGGCAGCAATACTGCTGTAACCTGATGTTTAAACAGTTTGTTTGGAGTTTAGTTGCATAGTTTTATATTAAGTTGAATCTTCCTGATGTTGTTTAATGAATAATTAACATCAGGTAGTATTAATCAGTCTTTAGGTGAGTTTGTGCTCATGTATGTCAGCAGCATTTTGTGTACGTTTGAGTGTAATTTTCTCTCCCTCTCTGTTTAATCCCTCTCGCAGATGGGCTGGTGATTATCGGTGTGCACTCTGCCAAATTCCCCAATGAAAAAGTAAGTGTTGTTGTGGGTTGTTTGTCTTTGGACAGGCTGGTCTGGGAAAGCTTTACTGGATTTTAAAAACTGCCAAGAAACAATTCCACTGTATTACAGTAGCTTAATATCCCCGATTAAAAAAGTTTTGAAAAACTTCAATATGACTATTTTAATACATTTCAAAAACAGAAAAAGAAAAAGAAAAGTTTCATGTTCTTTTTTTGTTGCCACATGTTTAGCTTTTTTTGAGTTTCTACTAAAATAAAGCTAAATTGATTATTTCTATTTGGTCGGTGTAAAGAACCTTTTCCCTGCATTTGAATATTATGCAATGCAGAGGCCCATTTTGCAAATTTTCTCCTCCAAATACAAAAAACAAAGTATGCCTTTCAAGTAAGGTAGATGTGTGCTGGTCCTTCCAAGTCAACAAAAGTAACCATCAAATATATACTTGCATAAAACTGCTCATATCTAGAGTCAGAGTAATACATTTAAAAGTTAAAAATTGCTTACACTGTGACAAGTTTGGATTAGGACCCAGGTTTATGTTGCCTCCATAAAAGTATATCATTGTTGGTGAACGATAGAAAACTGCAGCATCTTCTGGATTAATAGATCTCCAAAGCTATCTGAATACTAATTGTTTGCTTAGAGGGCATCCCTGAAAAAAAGCAGCATTTTTTGCCCTGCCACAAATACTGTAAATCATTGTCCCTACTTTAGATAACAGTACCTTCTCTATTGGATAGATCACATGTACCAGCCTCTGCTCCTTCCCCTTGTATTCATTACTCTTCCTATCTTGGATCACAATTATTAGATCCTATCCCAATCTGCTCAAAATTTCCCCCTTACCAATTTTCCTGCTTCTGACCCATCATCTTTAAAAGGAGAAGGAAATGTAGAAGAAAATGTTCACTTTCTGCATTATACATGCCACCCACCAACTGGTGCCATTGTGAAGAGATAATCGATGTTATTCACTTCACCTGTCACTGGTCAATTTCTTATTCCTGATCGGGGTACAAAGCATTCACCACAAAGGGAACCAGTGTGCATATTTTAAAAGCAATTGATTCTGACTGGATTTTTCTCCTGATTTAATGTTCTAAAATGAAGGGTTGGATTTCATTTCATTAAAATGAAAGGTGGTGTTGTCACACTGGGTTATAGCATAAACCAGCCGAGGTTCCGTGATTTCCAAAGTTAAAGAGTATTATAGAGTTCCTATGAAATGTATTTGGTTGGACGGATAGGATATGACTGGTTTCCTAGCTGCCTAATTTCTGAGGTCACACCTTTTCCTGGTAGATAGTCAGACAATCAAGTAGCCTGTGATTAATCTAACACATCCAGTTAAAGAGGCATTAGGGAGGTTTCTAATGATACTGCCACCTGTGTCCATTAAACAGAACTGCAGCACTCTTCTGCTCGTTCTTGGAGCTCGCGCTCGTCCTTAACAAGGTTTTTAGCTTTTTTTCTTTCTTCGCTTCTGAGTATCTACAAATCTATCTTGAATATGACGGTTTCATTGTTTGCTAGGACCCATTTTACTGGACGGAAGAGAGTCATCCACAACCTCAGACACAAAACTCTCCTCCTCTTGCATGTTTCCGCTGTCCATAGCGTTCCTTCACAGTGTCCTTGCTAAGTGCTACTTTGTCACAATGTAATTTCCCATTGGGAACCTACTAGCACTAAGTTGCTAACTGGTTAGCAAGATGCTTCAGACAAACCAGCAACAACCAAACTGCTTGCAAACCTTCCGCCACAACAATCCCGCGCCCTTGATAAACGGCCAATCATAGGCACTATATTCACTTGTTTAGAGTCAGGCACCACTCGGGGGGAATTCGAATTGCAACGGTTGGAACAGCCGCTTCCCTATGACTTTAAAAGTCAGGCAAACCCATTTGGATAGTGGAAGATAAAACCTTTCAATACCATTACCGGCCACATATCTGACTCACTAACTATTTAACTATTTTTATTAATTTAAGCCAAAACTAATTACATATTATATTAAACTGTACTTGCAATATTCATCACTGTTAGTTGCCATTTCCCTTTTCCTCTGAGCACGGAGCAGCCTGTTTGCTTGGACTCCCAATGAATCATGGGATACCCTAGACTATGAATCATGGGATACCCTAGTCCTTTCAACTAGGGGACAGGACGGCTGCATTTGTGGGTTGCACACAAACGAGTCTTAGAATCTGAACAGGCCACGGCACCATGCTATAACGTAATCAGCCAATGATTCTGGCCATCAGAGGATGCTGCTAAATTGTTTCTCACAAAGATCATCCTTAATAATAGGCATCCTGGATGTTTTAGTTATCTCTCTTTTTAAACAAACAAATGGTACAGTAGCTCATAGGAGGCATATGCAGAACTTTGACATGCTGAGGAGGTAGTAACTACCTCCAGGGAGAAGAACTAAAACAAGTAAGATAGCAGCCCTGAGGCCTGAATTTGGACACCACAGTTTTAGAGATGACATTCCACAAAGGAGAAAAACTCAGGCAGATATTTGTAGTTTACAAATTTCATGAAGGCGTGAGTCATTGCCATGTCTCCAAGTCGTTCAGTAGGATGAGTTCTCAAAGCAGAGTTGCAGTTTCTATATTCAAACTTAAACTTCTATTCCATAGAGAAAGGGTGAGGAGGATTAAGATTCTTCTGTTTTCTTTTTGGTTTGTTTTTAGATATAAAGTAATAGTAATAATTTTTTTTTTTTTTTTTTTATGGAGCCGAGGCAGAAGTTCAAGAAACCACTACTTACCCTCATCCGCCTCCATCACAGGCCAATCATTTTCTAACCATACCTCCATGACAGCCAGTCAGCATCCAGAGTTTATCTTAAATTGTCTCCAAATCCACATCCTAGTCTGCTTCCCATCTCGGACTTCGATTCAGACGACCCTGATTCAACCCACCTCCATGCCGTCCTCCTCCATCATAGCTGAAGCTTCATCAGAGTGTCATTCCTCCTGGATTCTTACTGCTTTCCCTGTCTCATCTAAACCGTTCCGATTCAGACGACCCTGATTCAACCCACCTCCATGCCGTCCTCCTCCATCATAGCTGAAGCTTCATCAGAGTGTCATTCCTCCTGGATTCTTACTGCTTTCCCTGTCTCATCTAAACCGTTCCGGCAGAAGACCCCAATGTTGAGCCTGATTCTGCCAGAGGCTTCTTCCCAACGGGGAGTTTTTCCTCTCCACTCTCACTCCATGCTTGCTCATCATGGACAGGTTCATGTAACCTGTGTTATCTAAGCTTGACTTCCATCTTCCAGGTCCCTGAGTGAAGCTCTAGTATCAGCTCACGCAGTCCACTGGATCTTTCCATAAAGCTTCATCTATCTCCACTCCACCACTAGTTTCAGGCCTGGGGGGAAATATCCCTATTCTTTACTCCTGTTAATGCTTTTCAAAGCAAAATCCAGCACTAATGTTCCCTACTGAGGTCTGAGCACCAAAGACTGAAGTAATTGTATCCAGAAAATTCTTCTAATTGTCTTTCTGTGTGAGTATTTTAGATTTAAACACCCTTTTCATGCTGAAGTTATTTACAGGTGGTGTAGAAATATAGCAGAGTGATTCTACGCATCAGTACATCAGGTGGTTTCTGAACGTTACAAGGTTCTTTAAAATTACTATAGAAATCATACAGCTTTGATATTATAAATTTAAATTTCGTGCTTTTGCATGCTTAAGTATGCAAAAGTGAAAACATTAAAATGTGAATACTTCAGTAGTTTAACTTGACTTTGATTTGACAATGATGATCAATACTTCTACTCATGTACTATAGTTGATTACTTTGTCCACCATTGACTTGGAGGTGTTTGGCTTATCCCCTTAAACACTCTCTCACCTAATGAGTGTGTATTGCATGTTCCTTCAGCCCGTCAGCAAGTGACCATGTACCTGGTTGGTGATATGCTTGGCAGTGCCTCATCTGCTGTCTGCTCTTTACTGGAATTCCCAAACTTTCCTCTACAGTTAATCAGTCATGGACACTTTCTGGTTCCACAGACCTGAGCAGAAACCAAATATTTAAAGTTTAAATCATCGGATTCATATTCTTGTTACAGAACATGCCACAAATCATAAATTTTTTTTATTTAGTTACTTTTGTAACATATTATAAATGAGAATCACTTAATTCAAGGCGACTTTATCTGCAAATAACTTTCTTTTTCTCTGTAAAAGAAGGAAGAGGATGGACACTTTAAACCATGTTCTTTTAGATTTCTGTTTTCTGACCTTCTTCATGAGCACAGATAGAATTAACATGTTCCTATTTGTTACTACAACTTCAGAGTATGAACACTTCTGCTTGCTCTGACCAGTTTGTTTTCACTTCCTCTTCTCCTCCATCTTACAGAGGAGACGCATCATTTCCTCTTCTGCTCCAGATGCACTTAAGGCTTTAGATCTTAATATGCTATTCTTGCATTATGAGCTTATTTTAATGTTTTCACATGGAAACAAGGGTAGATCTAACCTCAGTTGACAGAGATTACACTTTAATATAATATACAACAAATGTCAGATGTGTATCGCTGTGTTATAAAAAAAAAAAAAAAAAAAACTTTTAGTTTTAAAATATCAGTAGAAACATGAATGTAAGCCATTTAAGAGATTAAGTTACTACTATTTTGGGAAAATATTTCCTTTGCATTATAACCCTTAAACATAACTGAACAGATTGTTTTAGCTGCAGCCTTTAAACCCAGAATTTTAACTGTTATCATTATAATGGCCTCAATAGTTTCCTACTGTACCTAGTCCTGTGTGTCTATGAGAGGATTTTTATAAAATTCGGCAGGAAAACAGCTTGTAAATAAACCTCTGGAATGCTCATTTTATCTATAGTTTTATTTTGAAAATGCCTCTAATCCCATTTTAGATTAAAATAATAATTTTGTGTAATTTGTGTCTATTTTGTCAGCGTGTAACAGCATATATCTTTGATATTTAGTCTTGCTGGCTTTTTTCTGTCAGCAAACATGTTAGTGAATTATTTTTTCTCTATTTCTGTGGCTAAAAAACTAAAATTAAGTTAAAAAAAAAAAGATTTTATCAAAAAGTTATTTTTTTATCTGAATCAAAACATTTTTCATCTGAAAACACTTTCTATATTTTTCTGATAGAGGATGAAAAAATTTTTAATAAAAGCTTCCTTTTTGCCCAGGTCCTGGATAACATCCGGAGCGCAGTGCTCCGATATGACATCTGCCACCCAGTGGTCAACGACAATGAGGCGTCTCTCTGGCACGAACTGGAAGTCTCCTGCTGGCCCACACTGGTTCTGCTGGGACCACGCGGCAACCTGCTCTTCTCCCTGGTGGGCGAAGGCCACAGCGACAGACTAACACTTTTCACTGACGTTGCTCTCCGTTATTACAAGGAACAAGGCCAGCTGAAGACCCACTCGGTGGCAATTAAGCTCTACAAGGACTCCATGCCACCCAGCATCCTTTCCTTCCCTGGGAAGGTGGCTGTGGATCACTGCAGCAAAAAGCTGGCCATAGCAGATACAGGCCATCACAGAATCCTGGTGGTGTCTTCTACCGGACAGCTGCTGCAAGTCATAGGAGGTAAGGAGTCAAAGCTTTGTCCTGCTACAGCCAGAGGCTTCAGTTATTTTAATGCTATTTTATGTGTCAAAATAAAATTCACTCCACCCTTTAGTCCTGCACTTTTTAAACATCCAGGCAGCTTTGACTGGATGGCTTGTTGTAGAATGACCAAGTTAAAGACTTTAATCCATAATCTTTGGTAATACTTTGAAATGAATGCCCAAACCTGCTTATCATCCAATCTAGGGCTGAAATAATTAATCGGATTAATTGATTATTAAAATAATCATCAACTAATTGAGTAACCAATTTATCATTAACTGGAGTATAGAGACTCTTAAACATTCCTGCAGCTGACAGAACAAACCCACCTTGAGCGGCAATTATACCAAAGTTGTAAAAAATATATTTAAGCATTTAACATTATAGATAAAAATCTTTTTCTTCTGTCAATATTCTCTATAAAGAACTCCTCAAGTGGAAAGGTTTTAGTTTCACCTGGTTTTATTTGGCAAAAAGTAAAATTTTTCTATTCAATTATTAATCCCTTAATCTACAAAAAAAAAAATCAACAGATTAAACGATTTGCAAAAAATCAGTTAGTTGCAACCCTACTCCAATCCGACTGAGCTGGAGCTATTTTGCAGAGGAAAAAGTGCATCAACTTCGCTTCTATGAGCTAAAACTGGTTAATACACACTACTCCGAAACACAAATTATAGATGAACACACATTAA
Organism: Cyprinodon variegatus; assembly: GCF_000732505.1. Classification (NCBI taxonomy): domain Eukaryota; kingdom Metazoa; phylum Chordata; class Actinopteri; order Cyprinodontiformes; family Cyprinodontidae; genus Cyprinodon; species Cyprinodon variegatus. The sequence goes on from NW_015150955.1 coordinate 381,822, forward strand.
AGTTTTTCCTTGAGTTATAAATTGTTAAAAGTTAAAGGGTCATGAATACTGGCCTTTTATAGATAAAACAGCAAGTAATGAGCAGTAATTGAGAATGTTTTGGTGATGGTGGGATGATGCTATCGCCTCAGTGCCTCGCATCAGAACCACATGGTTGCCGCGTTGGCCTCAGACCAGCTTAACGTTTGGCAGCAGCAGAAATGAAGACATGCTGCCATTTTGGCTAAGTGTGTACAACAGAGAGAAGGAAGTACAGGGCCGGTTTTATTTTTGTGCTGATGACCTCATCTTTCTGGACAGATTTACAAACAAGTAAAAATGAACACCTGCTTAATGATCAATGTACTAATTATACACAGAGGCATGTAAAAGTATGCACACCCGTTCAAAGTAGGTCAGATTATCACCTACTAGATGGGAGATGAAAGGAAAATGACTCAATGTTTTCAAAGTATTGCCTGCATTTTCATTCAGCCCATTTACTCTGATTCCCCTAAATAAAATCCAACTCTGGGTGTTTGGAGAAACAAAATTAAGTCATTGAAGGATAGTTGTGTAAAATAAAATGTGAAATTTTCTGCTACAGGACCTCAAAGAGGCAGACAGGATGGCGACTTCTCTGAAGCTTCTTTCAACTCCCCACAGGGTGTCGCCATTAAAAACGACATCGTTTTCGTGGCCGACACTGAAAATCACCTGATTCGAAAGGTAGGATTTCTCTTCATCTTTGCCATCTTAGATAATGCTTGGATGTTAAAGTTTGTTTGTTTTAGGTGGACCTGGTGAGGGGACAAGTTAGCACGCTGGCTGGTACAGGCACACAGGGGACAGACAAAGAGGGCGGAGCCATGGGACCCCAGCAGCCAATCAGTTCTCCATGGGATGTGACGCTCGGCAGTGCCGGTGAGTCTTTTTGCAGCTGGCTTTGCCTGGAAGTGGAAGGATAATATTTTTCTCCTTGTCTATATCTGACCTTTCTCTAAGCGCCTGCCAGACAGATTCCCCTCTGTCCTGTTTTTGTATTCTCTCCATACTCTTCTCCGCCATCAATAATTCCTAAATCCATCTAAGCTATTGTCTGGACATTATTGAACCTTATTACTTTGCAGATCAGGTTTCATGCAGATTGAGATGAAGGTGAAGAGAAAACATCTGTTAGCCATTGAATAAGACTACTTTGTGATTTATATTGTGCGAGTTAGATGGTTTCATGAAGGTCGAGTGATTCATAAATTACTTAGAAATACAACCAAGTCATCTGAGGTTCCCTTTATGCCTGCATCACCCAGCAGTGCACAGATAAAGGGTTATCCAAAAAAACTAAACAGCACTTTAAAATGTACTGTTTTTTTAGAACAATGTGTTTCTGCAAAATCTGGAAAATAAATTTATTTGGAAATTAAAATAAGCTTAACATTATTGTTTGTCCAAGGTTGTGTTTGTCCTTCCTTCCTATTATGACAATCTTAAAAGGAAACTATTGTTTTTGAATAAATTCTTAACTTTTTATGTATTAAGTGATAAACTTTCTCCAAAATGATCTATTAAAAAATTTTGGGGAGGAATTTTTTTCCCCCATCTAAAACCAAGCCATCTTAAAAAAAAAAAAAAAGAAAATGTACCAAAAATGTAAAAAATAGATTATGGTTAAAAAAATACTCTATCTGAAGTATGAAGTACCTGGGAAAATAAAAAGTTCTTTGAATACAACACGTTTACCACAGTTTTCAGCCAGAGGACAAGAAATGTGGCTAAATTTTGTATTTCCAAGTGGTCTCAAGGTTAATTACATGAATAAAGAGCAAAGCTGATGTAAATCTGCTCTGCTTCAGAACAAGTTTTAAATGTTTATATACTTGATAATAAATAAAGTATTTATCAGCACTTTGGTAGGAAGTGTTTTTGTACGCAGGATGGAACTAAAGAGAATAAGTTGGTTAAACAAATATTTTTATCTAATTTGAGTGTTACAGTATTAATCAAGCTTTGTTAATGAGTCAGTTTAATTTAAGTGATTCTATAAAGAATAATAATCAGCTAAAACTGGAACTTCACAAATAAAAATACAAAAAAATCCTGAAGTTCTTCTGTTCTCACACATAAATCTAAGACATTTGCCTCATCAGAGCTCAGTCCGTCAGGTTTCTTAGGGTGTATTCACATCTACCACATTTGGGCTGCTTTAAACGGACCGGAGTTCCTTTTCCCCTTCGGCCTGAACCTTTCCTGCTGGTGTAAATAAAGACCAATGATCTCTGGTACTGACCAAACAACTGACACCTAGTTTTTGAGGTGGCCTCAGTCCGCTTCCAAACAGAATTTGGTGTGGCTCACTTCTTTATACAAATGTTCTAGTGAGCTTAGTATTAAAATTGTAAATGTTATGCTGTTACTGTTGCTTAGCAAAGCTGCTGCCATCAAGCTGCGGGTCAGAACGGTTGATTAAAGGATGCATTCTCTGACACCTTAAAAAAATCAAATATAAATGTCTCAAAATCTACAGACTGTAAACTTTTTTTCTGTCTGCGCTGTCCTGCCATAGTCATTTCTGACCGAATGGGAGAAATGCTTGTCTTTGCTATGACCGGTAGTCCACTTGCAATAAGCACATATTAAATACAAACCAGACCAAGAACAAACAATAAAAGTCCACTTCTTGCTAACTAACAGACTAAAGGTGAATAAACCCTATGACTTTATTCTTTCCCAATTTCCTCAGCACTTACTCTCCTTTTCTTTTCAAAATATTCCAGCCTATGTTTTTTTTCCTAAGAAGAAAAGTACTTTAACCTCCATCAAAAGTTGTTTTTCAAACTTTTTAGAAGTTACCTTCCAACATGCTAAGAAAAAGAAAAAGCGTTCTGCTCTCTAATGAGTTTTCGGTTTTGTGTTTCATTCTAATGTGTAGGCGGCGCTGAGGACAACGTGCTGTGGATAGCCATGGCAGGGACCCATCAGATCTGGGCTTTGTTCCTAGAAGATGGAAAACTGCCCAAAGGAGGGTGAGAGACCTGGACAAAATCCTGTATCCACTAAAAAGACACAAATAACTCTATTTAAAGCACTACAAGACAGGGCTACAAATATCTGCTTTATTGCTATACTCATGTAGCCAGAAATTACACAAGGGCAAGAAATAATTAACATTAAACTATCTAAAACAACCTTCCTATATGTCAAGATGTGATTACCCGCCTTGTTTATTTAAAACACTTTGGATCGGGGTAAGTAGCCACACTCAGGCCTGAGTACTGCCTGATCTAAAAAATTAGCCAACTACCCAAATAATGTGACCATATGAATTGGACTAAAAGGATCTGGAAAAACAGCCAAACATTCCCTGATCTAAAGAAAGAAAAGATAAGAAACAAATTCCTTATCATCCATCAGTCTGGAAAAGTATAGAAAGCTGTTTTGAAGGCTTTACGAGTTCAGTAAGGAACCATTGTCCACACATTCCTGTCCCTGCAGGGCAATCCTAAAGCAGAATGTCCTGCAGAATGAGCCAGTAGGTTCACTTCTGAAGCAGTCAGCAAAAACAAAATGAGGTTTAGAGTAGTCTAATCAAAGCCTAGAGATACATTTCTTTGAGATTTTACTGCACGTCCTTTAACAGGTCATTAATTGTCTAAACCATAAAGTGAATCTATGTATTATTTCCAGCAATTTCAAATGGTAGATGGCAGATATCACTCAGCCTGCCACAAGCTGTTATTAGGTTTGAGGGGCTTACTTTCACACAAGGCGAGGTTGAGTTTGGGGTGATTTTATACCGTAGTTAATAAGTGAGATTACAGCACTGTGAAATTTTAGCTTTGGCGATATTTTCTTTTAACAGTGAATCCAAGGCAGGGACATGCGTGCGATGGGCAGGCAGCGGCAGCGAGGAGAACCGGAACAATGCCTACCCTCACAAGGCGGGCTTCGCCCAGCCTTCAGGGCTGGCCCTCGCTGCAGGGGAGCCCTGGAGCTGCCTCTATGTGGCTGACAGCGAAAGCAGTTCCATTCGATCGGTGGCCCTGAAGGACGGAGCCGTCAAGCATCTGGTTGGAGGAGAGCGGGACCCACTGGTCTGTCCAAAACAACACAGCTATGATCATTTTAATAGAATTTACTTTTTGTTACATTTTACTAAGAGAATCCATTATGTTCTTTTATTCATTCTTTTGTGGGTTTAGGATTAAACGTAGATGTTTTTACTTATTTTGTCAACATTTTTCATTAAGTTTTAGACTTGTTTTAGGCTTCAACAAGTATATTTGAATAAAGTTAAATTCTTCCTCAGTAATAAACCCTAGATCACCAGTCAAGGCAAGGCAAATTTATTTGTATAGCACAATCAGTACAAAGACAACGCAAAGTGCTTTACATGATTAAAATATAGGAAAATAAAACAGAATCAAAGCAAGTAGGAACAAAAATAAAACAAAAGAAACAAAAAAGAACATTAAAAACAGTTGGACTAGAGAAAATAAAAAGTTGAACTAATGATGTTTTAGTTGAACAGTTTAACTAGAACAGAAGGCAATCCTAAATAAATGTGTTTTTAGTCTTGATTTAAAGGAACTCAGGCTTTCCAGTCATCTGGAACGATTGTTAAAAAAGAAAAATAGAGCCTTCAGGAAGGGAGACAGGAAAGTATTGATGAGTTTACAGAAGTAACTTAAAGAGAAGATAAAAGCAAGGAGGGGGCATACAGGAAGAAGCTGGAAGGTAAGCTCCTCAGAACAATGTCAGAGGTGTGTGATCGGCAATGAAGAAGATCGCAAGCTCCAAGCAGAAATTAGACAAATGAAAAGTCTGGAGAGCCTTTAAACTGAACATATTCTTCAATAGTTTCAGTTTTAGAACAGGTTCAGCATCCTTCTCTCCTGATAACAGTCACATAGACATCATTTAAGGTTTGACAGAGAATCTTTGGGTTTAAAGGAGGGTGCCGTAATTCTGGGTTTTCTTCAGTTGTTAGATGTTGCAGAAAGTTTTTATTATCCCTTTGTTTTAACTAAACAAAGCATCATAAACTGACTTTTTAAATTAATTTTCTGTTTTTTATTTTGCACAGTGTAAAACCTCTTGTGATTAAGATGGACATTAGTTTGTTTTTGTTTTTTATTGCTACTAACTGAATTTTCTTCCATGTTCTAATTGTAAAACTAAAAGCCCCTCTTTGCTTTTTCAAAATGTTATTTTTTTCAAACAATCCTGGCTATAATCAATATATTCTCCGCCGTCGCATCTTTTTTACGTTGTATGTTGGTCATTTTCATTTTGCTTCTATCTTGATAAATATTCCGTCTTCTCTCCACCAGAACCTTTTTGCGTTCGGAGACATTGATGGCAAAGGGGTGGATGCCAAGCTGCAGCATCCTCTCGGTGTTGCCTGGGCTCATGAACAAAGCCTGCTCTATGTGGCCGACTCCTATAACCACAAGGTAACGGAGGGCCGTTGCTAGGCAGCCCCATCACTGTGTTGTTAATACGTCTGAATGTTCTCCCGTCATTCTGGGTTTTTTCAGGTGTTAGAGGTTACAGAAAGTTTTTTATTAATTCTTTGATTTAACTCAACAAAGCATTAAAACCTGACTTTTTAAACTGAATTTAATTAAAGCATTTCTCTAGTCTTGATGGATATTAAGAATTAACAAAAATACAGCTGCATGCTGTGTCTGTCCTTCTTTCTTTTCCTACCTTTAGTTGTTCCTTCATTCCTTCCTTCCTGCCCTTTTTCTTAATTCTTCTTTATGTATTATCTTTGTTTCTCGTTTTTTTTTTATTCTTTTATTATCTCCTTGCATTTTTCCTTCTTTCCGCTTTACTTCCTTCCCCCTTTCCTTGCTTCCTTCTTCAGCCCTCACATGCCTTTTCATTCATTAATTCCTCCCTCCCTGCTTCTCCCTTTTTTCTTTTAACAAAGAAAGCAAGCAGTGCTTCCTTCCTTCTTTTCTCTCCTTCCTTAGTTTCTCATTTTCTTTTCTTTGAAGTCTTTTGAGCTCTTTAAATTTATTTAAAACCTGACTTCTGTGGGAAAAATGTGCACACAGTTCATGGAAGACTGTTTATATTTTAGAAATATGCAAATATGTCAGAAACTTTGGTTGTTACTCTTAAAAAGTTTAGAATTTAGAAATGGAAATGTGTAGAATCCCTTTTTTAAAGGTTAACCCTCCATTATTAGTCTCATTGTGCTGCCCTTATGCTTAGATCAAGGTGGTGGATCCAAAGACGAAGCAGTGCTCTACCGTAGCAGGGACAGGAGAAGCTGGAGATACTCTGGGCCCTCAGTTTACTAAAACCTGCTTCAATGAACCTGGAGGAATATGCATCGATGGGAAGCTTCTTTATGTGGCTGACACCAACAACCATCAAATCAAACTTCTCCATCTGGACTCCAACACGGTCTCTATGGTCAGGATTGTCTGTGTGTTTTAACGTATATCTTTGCTGAAATATTGTTCCCTAAAAGTATTCACTACCTGAGTTTACGTAATAGCTGACATGCAACAGAACAGTGTGGTTGTAAGTAGCTTTATCGCTGCTCTGCATTAATCCCAACATTCAAATCTGTCTCCTAACCAGTTCCACATCTCTACTGAGTGCACAGACTCAGCATCTGTTAAACCACTGGGAGCCAGAAAAGTCCCCTCGCTGCCTAAATCAGCTGTCAGGAAAGATTTGCCTCCAGTTTCAGCGTCTGTGGGCCAGACTGTCATGATGTCACTCACCATGTTGCTTCCAGAAGGAGTCAAACTCACTGAAGAGGCACCCAGCTGCTGGGCGCTCACAGCTGAGGGTAAAAAGAAAAAGCTAATTTTCTTATAAATGCAAATATTTCTTTCATAATAATCCTTTTTCATAGCTCAGAACTAATCCTCCATCAAAACATTGCACTGTTTTCTGCTTAAATGCATTTATAACCTTTTTGTCCAGGATTTTCACTGGACAACCCTGATTTAGTGCATAATGGGGAGGCAATTAAGATGTTATTTATTTAATTATGCAGAGTAATTTCTCATATTGAGGATACATTTTAATTGAGGTAATCCCTAAAACGTTCATTATTGTCTTACTTTGCGTTTTCACTTCTAAATGTCAATAATTTAAAGGCTCTAATGAAATGCTATTTCATTTTTGCTGTTAAGAGATAAACTCTTTGTTAAACTAATCAGACTTCTTCTAAGTGATGTCCTGATAAAGCTTGTTTAAAAATGGGTATGTTTTCTAAGATGTATTTATAGTTACTTAGTATACATTTTTTTTTATTGTTCTAACAATAAATACCAAAACTATAATGATAAAAAGTCTTTATCTGTGATTTCCATCCCTTGTTTAAGACTTTTCTTATGAACACTATTATGTTTAAATTTATCTAACCTTCAAACTAAACATATTTAATTTGCTTCTGCAAAATTATTTAAGTTTTTTTTTTTTTTCATTTAAAAAAAAAGAAACAAATGTGATTTTCCAAATCACAGATATTAAGCCTGATAAGCAATGAAGGATGATTTTTAATTCTCGATTAGATTTAAAGTTTACACTATCACGAAAATCATTTTAGAAAACTTTAATATATCTACTGTTTTCCTTACAGATTTCTTTTAATTTTAAGATAACAGCACTAAAAGAAACATCTGATAGAGATCAGTTGTTCTTTAAAACTCTCTGTTTTCCTACTTTTTCTGTTTGAATTGAACCAACAACTATGAAGAAACCTTAAGCACGCCTGCCGACGGGGGGACAACCGGGTCCGGCCCCAGGGTAGAGGGGGGACCTGAATCAGCCCCCTACATCTTTTACCACAAATATAATTTTTCAAAGATGTTTGCAAGGAAATTGGAGCTTTATTCTTAAGTTTAATAACATTTTTCTTATTATTACTTTCTTTCGATTATCCACAGCAGTATTGGGAAGTACTCCCACCAGTCATACCTTCTAACTGGTTATGCGGCTGACGCAGTTTCTCTGAAGTTTACAAGCTGCTATGCATAAGGCTGGCTGCGCTGCAAGTGGAGACAGGAAAATACAGATCCTGAATCGTCTCCTCCGTACACGGTCAAGCAGCAGCTCCATCTCTTTAACATGAAGGATAGGCTGACACTCACCTGAAGAAGCGGCCTCAAGCTGCAGGAGCAGCTTCGCTTTAGTTCACCCTTACCTGCAAAAGCCTGAGAAGGCGGCCTTAATCTCTAAGCGCTCTGATGGAGCAAAACAACTCAGCAGTTTCTGTCATGAGTTTGTTCCCTATCTTTCCTAGATGAATTTACAATCAAAACTGGACCAATGGGCATTGTTAAGAGATTTAGCGGTGCCTAATTGGACGGACGTGACTAAATGATGCATCCATGCTGCAACGATGTTGCGAACGACGTGAATAAATAGACAACCCTACTGCGCAGCCTTAACTACTTAAGTAAGATTTTGACCAGAACATTTTGTGGTCTAATTTAAACATGTCACACAAGTAAAAATCTATAAATGGGATCAAATGCGAATAGAGCAGGTATGGAAAGGCAATATATTGCCGCATATTTCATAAATAAAAACAGGAAAGATCTCTATTTGTAAATATAGGCATTTAAATGTTACTTGAGATGCATGCATTAAATTAATTTAGTTTTTTATCCTTAATACAAAAATAATTCAATATTTTTTAAGTATTTAATTAACTATTAAATATGTGTCTCTTCCAGAAAAGTACTCATCTTCATCAGCTGTGCTGTTACATATGGAGGGGGATCTGTAAGCTCTTATAATTCATTAAAGAAAAGCTAAATTTTAGCAGGTTAAATCAAGCCTTGAATTTTTTTAAGAACATGCTAATCTGCAATGCTCTTATATGCATATTTTAATTATTTAAATTGGGCTTATTTGTCCATAAAATGGATCAAACAGCTGAATCTATTGGGAGAGAAAAAACACTTCACCCTTAAATCTAAAAGAAAAAAGTCCTCCTCTTTTATGTAACCCTATTGGAGAGTTCTGCTTTCTCCTACATGCTTTTATTTTGGTCTGTTTTCTATATTTTTGTAAAAAAAAAAAAATGTTATGACACTGAATGAGGCTTAACCTTCATCTACTGTAACACAAGCAGTGTTTCACTCATCCTGCCCACACCTGCGACTCTGAGCTAAAGGATGAAGGGTCACTTAAAAAGCTGAAGCCTTTTTCTGAAGCGCTGATGAGGATTTAGTTAGTATCTGTTTTTTTGAACCAGTTTATTTCAGCAGTAATAAACTGCAGTTTAACCCCAGAATCAGGTGTGAAGCGATGCCTTCATGTACATTAGTGACAGCTGACAGTCAGTTCATTAGTATTTCCATCTTTCTGAGTGACGCAGTGAGCAGTGAACCGTATCAGCGGGCTATTTTTAGGACATTTGATAAGGCGACATGCCTCGGTTCACATAATTAGCCACTAGGCTATGTTACGTGATCCTCCGCTGTCCCATTATGTACAGTCTAGACTTCTGCTGATCAGATCAGTATAGAGGCAGGAATTTTAATGGATCAAGTTAAGACTATACGGCGGATCGAAATGTTTTTCTTTTTAATGCTTTTTAGAAATGGCTTCTGTGGGACGTTCTGTAATGCCGGGGCTTCATTTATCACTGTGAGCTTGGGTTTTGTCATTTCTCTGGCTTTAGAGTTTCTCACAGTAGAAAATCCAGCCTTCGCTTTTGAACTTCCTACGCATTTTAATGCCACAAAAGCTGTAAATGTACCCTTTAAACTACATTCATTGTGCTAGATAATGAAGGCTCCAACAGATTTGGTAATGCTCAGGTAGCGCTGAGAAACATTGAGGCTTCATTCAACAGATGCAGTAAATTTAGTCTTCAAGCTGATATCAGCTTTCACACAGACTAACTTGATATAAACTGTAGCTGGATCTTGTTTTTCGTCATCCTGTCAGAGCATCTCTGGGGAGCGATTGGCCTGTCAAAGGTTTGGAACACCACATTAAATAAATTTAGGGACCATTTGTTACATGCCATCATGTTTTGGGTGTCCATGTTCCCAGATGGTGATGAATGATATTTGCCCTAGCTTTTTGTTGTCATGCATAAGTTGTTTTTGCTTTTTTTTTTTTGCAGATGATATAAAGGGTGTAGCACATTTCTCTTCAGAAACTCACAAGAACAACATGTATAATGTGTATACATTCTGGCAAAAATATATAACCCTGAAATATTTGCAAAACCCCTGACATTTCTCAACAGCTTTTGCATGTTTTGCAAATTTTATTATCTTAACACTCTTAAAGGAGTCATAGAATGCTTATATAGAGTATTTGGTGCTGGTCCTTAAGGTCTCTCAATAGGGTGTGTAACATTGGTTGGGCTGAAAATGGCATATTTGCTGTTCTATGAGCCCTAATGCAAGCCTGGTTGTAAGTCCCTTTATGGTATCATCATGAATATTTAGATGAGCTGTGCGTTGATTGGTTGATTTACAACGAGCGAAGCTGCTGAGCAGAGATGCATCATAGCAACAAGCACTCACTCACTGAAACATCAAAAGTAGGGTGACCAGACATCCTCTTTTTCCTGGACATGTCCTACTTTTCATACCGGGGGAAATTTCAAAATCGTCTGGGATTTTGGTCGACTAAAGTGGAGCATGTAGTCGAAACAGGGGGGACGGAGCAACCAAACCCGAGGCGGTGACGGTAACCTGGATAACGGTGGCCCCGTACCGTCACCGGGTCAGGTTTGGTTGCTCCGTCCCCCGCTGGAGCCTGGTCCGGTCTAGTCAGTGGCCCTTACCAGAACTTATAAATTCAAATATAATACCCCATAATTAATACCTCTTTAAACTTAAAATAAAAATAAAAAAAAACAATCAATCTTTTAATTTTTCCTGGGGATGCATTAAGGTGTGAAAAAAGAAAAAAACATGTTAGTGCATCAAAATTAAATATATATATAACTGTCATATAATAACATCAAACCAAAAATACTGCATATTTGCACCATATATAGAGATGCTCTAAACTTCCATATCAATGCGTTTTTTGCACCGTTTTTTTTTTCCTCCCAATTTTTACATTTGATCACTGCTGCACTTTAAGGAATGGAAATGTTCAAAAAGTTTTAAGAAAGAAATTTCGTTTTGTAAACACTCTGTTTACAAAATGACAATAAAATTTGTCTAAGTCTACCAGATAAAAGTTTGTGTATTTTCAGATCCCCCAGTTGCTCTGGGGGCAGCTTTTTAAACTTCACGTCACATTTGTTCTTGTTTTGCTAGATCTGTCCTTGTGTTCTTATCACCTTTAACGCACCGTGGAGGATGCAAACTCTACAACATAGACAAAGTTATCTGCACAATAAACATTTTTATTCTATAAACCTATGTTGATGATTCTAACTTGGTGTTTAATACCATAATTATCTAATCCATTTCTCCAAATTCTAGATTTCCTGACTATGAGACCATATTAAGCCCAAACTGATTAAATCTTAATCCAGTGCAATTAGTGCTGGGCAATTAATTGCATTTGCAATATATTCGCAATTCAATAAAAAGCAATTTTCGAACCACAGATGTAATCAATTCTATGTAGTCCCATTACATTTCAAAAGATTAAAACCTTAAATTTTTCACTCCAGCTCTTTAGGTAGCAGTAAAATGCCTAAGTGGGTTTGTCATGCAGAAAAGTCGAGAGAGTTACAGTTAGCATGCAGATCCATGCATCCAAGCAGAAGTGAGCACTTTTTCACACAAAAGTTACACTAAAATCCTGCAACAATGGACTCCTCTCAAGCAAGCTTTAAAAAAAACTGAAAGCAATGGAACATCTATAAGCTTGTGGTTAGTGGAAACGGAAATCAAAATACAATCACAATAATGCTAAAAAATTATCGCAATAATGATTTTTGGCACACTTGTTTAGCCCTAAATGCTATAACTCTGCACTCTGGGAAACCTCTAGGGTGTGTATTCGGTCCATTGTTATTCACACTGTAAGCAAATGAAAGTGAAGCCTCATCTGATGAAAACTGAGTTTTATAAATTTGCAGATGAGTGAAGCTACGAGGCTCCTTTCTGAAAATAAGACATCGTTGTACAAGAAGGAAATAGAATGGCTAGAGGGTTGATTCAAAGATGTCAAATTGCTCTTTTACTTTGAGGAAAAAACTGAGATGATCAGTGAGTAGAACTTTGTCGCAGCAGAGGCACACTACTGTTTACAACCATAAGTAGATAAAATGTATTTAATTAGTTTATTATTCTTAAGCAATGTCATTATTGTTCACTTACAAAAATGTTCTTCGGTTGTGAACATTCATAAGTGCTTATCACCATTTGAATTTACTAATCATGTACTCATCAAATCGCTGAGACTTCTTTTCTTTTACCAAATATTTTTGAAGCATTTTCAGTGTCTAGAATTGTTCAGAATTATGGGAATATTTTTAATCTGACCAAATGTCTGAAAATATCCAATACCGCATATTTAAAACCCCTTTAATGCTTCTTCTGTCTGTTAAATTGTAATTTTAACTTTTATTTTGTAATTTCCAGGTAACGAGTGGTTGCTGGAAGATCAGCTGACATCAGGAGATATCGTCGATTTGTCGAAACCGCTCTGTGTCTCAGTCAAACTTCCTGCCGCTGTGAAGGAATCAGACCGAAACCCCAACCTCAGGTTGAATGTGTGGCTGTTCTACTGTTTGGAGGAAGGTAAAGCCTGTACCATGAAGGCAGCCTCATTCACACAGCCTCTACAAATAATTAACACCAGTGCCTCAGAAGGAGAGATCACCGTGGCATTGGCTCATTCCTTCTAGAGAACAGCAGCTTGGCCCTCAGTTAAAGATTTTCAAGTCTCCTCCAGCCTAAGATCTAAAAAAAATGAAAGATTTTGTTTACAGTTTTGAAAAAAAAGAACGAAGATCTGTTTTTGTTTTAGCATAACTTAAAGTGTAACTGGACCCCCCCCCCCAAAAAAAAAAATATATATATATATGTCTTGCATTCATGTTGTATAAACTGAGTCTACTGTGTGCTTTTTCAATGTTACAGTATTTTTTATTTTTTTTACATTTTAACTTGAATTTATAAGTTCTGCAATATTTGTCTCAAAAACGGTATTAGTGCCGCCCTAACGGGTTTAAAGGGGAAGTTTCAGCTTAAGTTTTCATATTTGTTTCAAACGTTACAGGCTTTCATCATCATAACACAGCAGTGGCATTTGGTGGGGTTTTTTCTGCATTGTTGGGGGCGGGGCTATGTTTTCAGTGGGGTGAGTTAGACTTTAATAATAAATGCATAAAACACTATGTCTGCAGTTAGAGTTGCACATCCTTTCGTGTTGGTTGTAGAAAATAATTTAGAGACAGTTAAGATGAATGCAAACAGTGATCTATATGCAATTTTGATCATGCAGGTGGTGAATTTTTATTTTCTTTAATTTAATTTCGTATATTTATGTTTCAGATAATACAGCTTTGTTTTAATCACATACTCACATAGCTGCTTCTACATTTCTATTATAGATTGCTTTACTTTTAAATATTAAAAAGCTGTTTTTATATCTACTAAAATTTGATTTCTGAGCAGTTTCTAAACCTATTTCTCCCAGAAACTAATCAATTATTTGACCAGCCTTTCAAAAAAAGGATGAAAAACAACATTTAAGCAAACTTTCTATTTAGCGTTTGACTGCGAAAGCACAGTTTGTAAATACTAACACAGAGTTATGATCATTTTAACAAAATGAAACAAAAATAAATCAGACCTTTCGGCGTTGGAACAGAAAACCAAAACCATCCATAGCGTTGCGTAACTGGAGCATGAAGAGAGACGTATAAAAGCTGAATGGAGAGGCGTTAATCTTATAAAACCATGTTTAATGGAGGTTATCTATGCAGACACTCATATTTGATCAACATTTACTGTGCCTTGCAAATTGTTCACACATTACTATAGTGTCAGTTTATGTCTGTACTCTTTTTCAATTTTTCTAGTTAGATTAGATGGATCTAAATCAATTTTCTACAGGAAAGTGAGAAAATTGTAAATAATTCCTCTACTGTATGTTTTCCCACTAAATTCAGTTGAGCTATAATTTAAAATCCCAATAAAACAGATTGATCTTGTGGTTGTGGCTCTGGAAGATACAATAAAAATGTTAAAGCTTGTGGTTGACAAAATGTGAAAAAGTTCAAGGGGTCTTAGCTTTTTTTTAACGATATCCTGTAAATGTTTACTGCAGATCCTTGAGCTGCGGTGCCTTTAGATGCATGATAATCTGGCTTCCGTAAACATTTATCGTCTTAACTGGACGCATCGCCGCAGACCAGTTTATAAAGTTGCCTCTGAATGTTCCTCCTTGTGCAAAGCTGGGTTCTGTATAACTGATAAAAGTTAGGCTTGTGATTATTCGTGTCACGGGGTATCCCTTTGATTCAGACCATTCATATCTGGCTGTTATCTGCGTAATGAATAAAGTTCCTGTTTTCAAAAAGCTGAGGCGGCCTCCTGTGAACTGATGACACCTCGAGTCTGCCGCCTGCTCAGCCGCACTCTGTGTTATTTTATCAACAAAACAAAGTCTCATTCAAATCATCTGCTCCGCAAAGGGAGCCTGATATAAAAGATATGGTATAATAAGGTTCTGCTGCTTTCTCTTATGTAATAGGATATGATAATGTGGAAGCTGTTGTCCTTTTCTCCATATTGCCTTTTTGAAGTTATGGTCTGCCGACGGAAGCAAGCCTTGGGCTGTTTTATTTTATGTTTATCGCCATCGCTTCTCATAACATGATTGTCCTCATCAGAATCTGGTTCCTTAGTTTGGATCGCTCAGCCAAAGTGCCTTTCAAAAGGGGCGGGGCTGCACTGATAGCCTAAACTGATGACACTTAACTGTATCAAAAGCAATAATGATATTTTTGTTGTAATGAGATAAAGTTCTTTATTCCCACATGTTATTTATTTAAAATGAGCTGCTAAAGTTTTCTGTTGTCCCTCCAGGACTTTTCTAATCAACTGTAATAGCATTGAGTGGCTGTTGGTGGGCGTCTGATATTGTTTCAAACTTCTTTAACTCATTTGCTGTCCAGGTAATGCATTAAACTGTCTATGAATCAAAGCCAAGAACAAGAACTAATAAACGTATTTATAAACTCTGGCTGCATTCTTATTTTCTTCTGTTTTGTAAAATGAAACTTCTTCATATCTTCTAATTTCACTATGACTGAAAGAGTAAGAGATTGGGGGAAAGGCTGTGGTTAGTGGTTAGGGCATAGAGCTTGGAATCCTGAGGTTCTGAGTTCGAGCCCCACTCCCACAGACTGCCACTCTAGGTCCCTGAGCAAGACCCTTAACCCCTGATTGCTCCCCAGGCACCGCACAATGGCAGCCCACTGCTCCCCAAGGGAATGGGTTAAATGCAAAGGTAAATTTCTCCAATGTGAGATTAATAAAGATCAATTATTAGACTCTGAGCAGATTGGCTTTCAGAGTTGTTCATCTTTCTGAGATTCAATGTTTCACACTTTTCCCAAAACCACTTAATGTACTCCACATCTTTATACCCACCGTGTCAAAGCAGAGTCACAAGTTGGAGTAATTTTGTTAGTCTTCTTTATAGTAAATCAGTATGTGTGTTTTTTTAATATCGGTTAGATTTCTCTGATGCCGCAGGAGTCGGACTGCATTGGCCTGAAATATCTGGACTAAACCACAGTTTCTTTTTACTCTTTTCTGAATTCTAGATTTACCCTTCCCTTGTTCACAATCATCTATGAGTTTATCTGCATCTCCATCTGTCTGTACTGTAGCAGATTTAAAAGCCTATAGGTGTTTTTCATCTCAGAATAGCTTTATTTAGTCCGATTAGACGCTTAGGATGTTTCACAGCTTCTCAGTTGAATTTAGATCTGAGGTTTGGGCCGATCCAGGACATGAAAGGGCTCAAAGCTATTTTCTTGTTGTTCTGGTTGCTTGTTAAGGGTCATTACCTCACAGGTGGGTGAACCTCCACCTCAGTCTTAAGTCTTTGCTTAGAACCAGTTTTTTCCCCTTTGTTCTTCTGTTTTTAGCTCCATTTATCTCCTTGTCGACTCCCCGTCCCTGCTGGCAGAATTCCTGCAGGATGATCCTGCAGCTATCATGTTTTATGGGAGTTGTATAATCGGGATTATGTTTACTGCTGCTTTTCTGCCTCTGGTAAGTAAGTGGTTAACAACTTTTCCCTTTGTTTTTCTTTTTAAACAATATTGTTTTTGCCACTAATATTCCTCTAAAACCTTCACAGAAATGGTACTTTTATAATAAAATTAAAGTACAAATAGTTGGACTTAATTTCCAATTCTTTTTACTAAATGATTTGGGCCCAAATAGAGGGGGGTAGATACAAACACAGATCATAGTTCTTAGATTTTTTATATATATACACTACCATGGAAAAGTTTGGGGTCACCCAAAGAATTGTGTTTTTTCCTGAAAAGTCACACTTATTCACCACCATACGTTGTGAAATGAATAGAAAATAGAGTCAAGACATTGACAAGGTTAGAAATAATGATTTGTATTTTAAATAAGATTTTTTTTTTTTACATCAAACTTTGCTTTCGTCAAAGAATCCTCCATTTGCAGCAATTACAGCATTGCAGACCTTTGGCATTCTAGCTGTTAATTTGTTTTTGTAATCTGGAGAAATTGCAGCCCACGCTTCCAGAAGCAGCTCCCACAAGTTGGATTGGTTGGATGCGCATATCTTGCGTACCATACAGTCTAGCTGCTCCAACAACAGCTCAATGGGGTTCAGATGTGGTGACTGCGCTGGCCACTCCATTACAGATAGAATACCAGCTGCCTCCTTCTGCTCTAAATAATTCTTGCACAATTTGGAGGTGTGTTTAGGGTCATTGTCTTGTAGAATGAAATTGGCTCCAATCAAGCGCTGTCCACTGGGTATGGCATGGCGTTGCAAAATGGAGTAATAGCCTTCCTTATTCAGAATCCCTTTTACTCTGTACACATCTCCCACCTTACCAGCACCAAAGTGAACCCAGACCATCACATTACCTCCACCATGCTTAACAGATGGTGTCAGGCATTCTTCCAGCATCTTTTCATTTGTTCTGCATCTCACAAACGTTTTCTTTGTGATCCAAACACCTCAAACTTGGATTCATCCGTCCACAACACTTTTTTCCAGTCTTCCTCTGTCCAATGTCTGTGTTCTTTTGCCCATCTTAATCTTTTTCTTTTATCGGCCAGTCTCAGATATGGCTTTTTCTTTGCCACTCTGCCCTGAAGCCCAGAATCTCCCAGCTGCCTCTTTACTGTAGATGTTGACACTGGTATTTTGCGGGTGCTATTTAATTAAGATGCCAGGCGTCTGTTTCTCAAACTAGAGACTATAATGTACTTCTCTTCTTGCTCAGTTGTGCAACGCGACCTCCCACTTCTTTTTCTACTCTGGTTAGAGCCTGTTTGTGCTGTCCTCTGAAGGGAGTAGTACATCTTCAATAGTAGTTGTAGGAAATCTTCAATTTCTTAGCAATTTCTCACATGGAATAGCCTTCATTTCAAAGAACAAGAATAGACTGTCGAGTTTCAGATGAAAGTTCTCTTTTTCTGGCCATTTTGAGCGTTTAATTGACCCCACAAATGTGATGCCCCAGAAACTCAATCTGCTCAAATGAAGGTCAGTTTTGTTGCTTCTGTAACGAGCTAAACTGTTTTCAGATGTGTGAACATGATTGCACAAGGGTTTTCTAATCATCAATTAGCCTTCTGAGCCAATGAGCAAACACATTGTACCATTAGAACACTGGAGCGATAGTTGCTGGAAATGGGCCTCTATACACCTATGTAGATATTGCAGCTAGAATATTCATTTACCACATTAGCAATGTATAGAGTGTATTTCTTTAAAGTTAAGACTAGTTTAAAGTTATCTTCTTTTAAAAGTACAGTGCTTTTCCTTCAAAATTAAGGACCTTTCAATGTGACCCCAAACTTTTGAACGGTAGTGTATATATAATATAGTATTTGAAACCATAAATACTTTCCATCCGCTTCAAACTCAAATCACTTAAATTTTTTTCTTTTGTTGTCATATTCTCTTGGTCTGAAAATATGTATTTTTGATGATTATATACAAACTCTGCTTCAGTTCATCAGTGATTGCTCATAATTAAGCATTTATTAAAAGCAATTAAAAGACTTTCTGCATTTTCATTTTGTGGTAGTAAATTAATCATACCCCATTTATCTTAAAATCTGTAAAGAGGTTGTCTATGATGTGATTGCTATTAGCTGAGGGGAAACGAAACGGGGAACAGTGAAAGCTTTGGTGTATGTTGACGAGTGAGCATGTGACTTCTTATTCAACCAAAACCATTTTTATCAAAGGCTGAACTTTGTTGTCGTTTTTTTTAGAAGATAATCAAATCAACCTGAAGGCATAATATTAACAACAAAAAGCGGAACATTATGATTTTATAATAAAAGGGTCGCTTGAAAAAAATTCCCTGGAGAAAGAACATGGTGCCTCCACTGATGACGATAATTCATTAACGCTCTTCTAAAAAAGGACATTATGTTTAGACTCCAAAATTTGTCTAATTTACATAAAGAAATTATCGGGAACAACTTGAGGCATTAAGCTTTTGAGATGTTTTGATTTATCATTTAACTTTGGATTTTTCAGTCAAAAGCCTCTTTTTTTTTTTTTTTTACACTTTTTTTTATTAAAATACATAGAAGAAAGAAAATTTGCGAATTTGTTTGCAGCTATTTCAGATATGTGCTTTACTGCTCTGGAAGTGTGTTGCAGTGTATAACAATGTATATTCTCAGCAAAATGGGAAATCCCAGATGGATGTACAGATGTGTTAGTTAAATTTTTTTTTAGAAGTTTTGTTTCAGTTTAATAGCAACTAAATATGTTTAAGTTCTATAGAATATTTGCATTAGAATACTTGGAGTAACATTATCAGGACAGCACAGCACCCTCATACCATGAAACTTTTACCACCATGCTTAAGAGCTGTTTTTATTTTATCACCAAGTCTGTGTTTACAGATGAGGGATTTTAATTTTTGTTCCACGTTGCTCTCAATTGCAACATTTAAAGTATAAAAAAAAACATAAAAACAGAAGCTGTAAATATATTTGGGTTTTTTTGTTTTTTTGTTTTGTTTTTTTTTTTTACAAAAGACCATTACTTTACAGTTGTCTGGCAAAGCAAAAAAACAAAAGCAAAAGAACCTTCCACCACCGTGCTTTAGATTTGGTTGTTCCTTTTATAAGGAAAACTGTAACTTCTTTGTTTTGTATCAAAGGTCTCCACTATGTGTGAAGTCAAATATCCCTATTCAGTATAACAGTTATTTAGTAGTTTGGTTAGTCTGGAATGCATAAAAATGTACAAAAATGTTGCACAATCCCATTTTCCTTACTTTTTACCAGTATAAATACAGATAAATAGATCCTGAGAATATTCTGGGAGTTTCACATGAAGATTATTTTTACTAGATTATTTCCTGTTGTAGCTGCCATGACCACGTCTATCATTTCGGTGAGCAATGGTGATTTTTTTTTTTTATCACCCCTTATGTTAAATAAACCTGTAGCCTTTCCAAAGCAAAGCAAAAACAGTATTATATAATATGTAAACTGCACAAACAGCCAAACAGACAGCAGAGCAGAACAAGCTTGATTAGTCAGCATTGATGAAATTGCTGTGTACCATTTTTCTTAGCAAAGCAGTGGCCACACACTCGATGATGTCTCTTCTCTCAATTCCCTAAAGCTGGAGGTGTTAAAGGAGAGAAGATCTCATAAAAGTCCACAAGCTGGACTTAAACTAAGTGCTTTAACAATCCTTCAAATTCTGCTTTTATCAACCAGAGACAAATTACCAAAATAGGCAATAATAGAAAACCTCAAAATAGAAACATTCTAACCTAATCTTAATACATTTTTAGGACCATGCCAACTTGTCTGTTTTGGCAATAACCCCATACCATAGCACTTCCACCACCAGGCTTATCACCTGAATTTTAATTTGTTTGTTTTTTTCTGGAAAGCTGCCTTTGACTTTTGATCTGTCCTTCTTCACTCTAACACCTGACTACATTTTAATAGACTGTTTTTGAGGATATTTTTTTATCAATATACAAGTTGAACTTAAAACATCTGGTGTCATTTCAGCCTTTGTAAAATATTATTCCACTTACTTTCAGTTATTTATCCTATTAAACAGAACAGGTAACCACTTTTCATTCAATGAAGTAATTTAGAAAGGATTCAATTTAACTTGAATGGCCCTCATTGTTTAAAGTTATAAAGACCAATATATATGTCCAGACTGTGGTGGCTAAGAAAATTTACAGTACCCTGCCTGACTCTGATAATCTGTTATCAAAAATCCAAATAAAGAAAGAGCTGCTGCCCTGGTTTCCTCATTCTGCCCCCTCATCTGCCTTCTTCACGGTTGTTCTGACAGCATCATTAACCCCGTCTCTATCCAGCCGCTGTCATCTCCAACAGAGCCCATAGACACACGTACTGTTTTGATTAACTCCAAGCTTGCCGTTAGGGAAAATTTTGGCAGAAAAACAATATAGAAAGGTCTGAAGGAGTCAGACATATATATAGAGGGACTGGTGATGATCCAAAAGGAGAAACGGGTAAATGATGACATCAACTGACCGCTGGTGCTGCTACATGCTCATCCAGGAGGAATAGATACAGCAAATTAGTGAATCCATGCAATCTGCTAGGATTTTTTTTTTTTGCATAAAAATACCTTTTTATCTTTTTTTTTAACTATTAACTAATTATAGACTGCATTTACTTGTTTTTCATAACTCTAATGAAAAGGAATGTATGTACTTAACTTTTGATTGGATTGGGGTTTTTGTAAAGTGCTTTGAGACTATTGTTGTGAATAGGCATCAAATAAACTGAAGTAAAACTGTGATTGAATGTCGTAATTATATGATTAGCAAACTAAATCTTTGCTAAGACTAACCAAAGGAATCTGGCTTTCCATGTTATGATGACACTATATATCCATGAAGAAGGTCTTAAATTTCCAGTGCAAAGAAAATGTATTCATCTCCTTTAAAAGTAGCCATTTTTTTCCAATCTGTGAAATGTGAATGTGTGAATAGCCTTTTTTTTTATTCACATAACCTTACCACTCCCAGATACGTAGAATTAAGAAATCTCTACAACATAAAGCATTAAGTTGGCTAAAAGATCCCCACATTAAGCCTCATGCAAACCTGCTCGAGAACATATTAGAAACAGTCATTCACATCCCTCAGTCTGGAAATAGTTTGCAAAGCCATATGTTAGGAGCTCCAGTAAAACAAAAGGAAAGCTATTATTCAAAAATGGCAAAAACGTGGAACTGTAGAGAACAGTCTCAGGAGAGGCCTGGCTACCAAAATTACTCCAAGAGCACAATGGCAGCTCTTCCAGGAAGTAGAAAAAACCCAGAACATTTAAAGCACTACAGCCTAAGAAATTATTTAAGAGTAACCATAAGAAAGAGAATTGACTAAAATTGCCACATGGGAGAAGTCCAACAAAAACCACTACTACTGAAAACACTATGAAAGACTGGCACATTATTATTATTATTATTATTATTATTATTATTATTATTATTATTATTATTATTATTATTATTATTATTATTATTGCCAACAATGGACAGAGTAGCTCAGGTTTTTCTGATCTATGTCTATTATTATGCTGCTATAGGCTTAGGCTGCTGGAAGACATAGGGACCACTTTTCACTATTCTGCTTCATTCTTGTATACACTCCCATTCTGCAGTATTTGTTTGTTCAACCCCCACCTTTATGTGCTCTCTCTGAACCCTGGCTCAGAACTTATCTGCTTAACTCTTCCTTTTCCAGACAGAGCCGCCTGAGGGGCTAGTTTACCGCCACCTTTTCAAACATGGAAAGGAAAGTATTTATAGATCAGAGCTTCTGTGTTCATTTTCTAAGTACCTCTCTCTGCTTAAAGCTCCAGTCGGCCTCAGCAGAGCCCTGCTGACACCAAGCCTGGCTCTGCTGGAGGTCTATCCTGTTAAAAGAGAGTTTTTCCTCTCCCCTGTCACTGCATGATTCCTTGGTGTGAGGGATTGCTTTGAGGTAAATATCTTGATGCAATCAGCTCGATTACCTTAGATAGAAAACAAACTACTGATTGGAGTTTCCCTGTATAGCGCCCACAGGTGCCAAATTTTGAACTGGCACTATGTGAATAAACTGAATTTAATTAAATTTAATTGTTCTTAGATGTGTGTTTTAGAACTGAGATGCAAGCACTGCACTTAACAAAAGAAATCCTTGAATGTACAGAGAGAACATTTAAATTCAATGCAGATATTATATCCAGTAATCTGAAGAAATCTATCAAAGTGTAAACATCATTTAATAGCTTATAAAAGGTGACTTTGCACAACTCTTGAATAAAGATCACAATGATTAACCCTATAATGTCAAATGTATCATATTTGATACATACGGTTTCTGAAATGTTTTGAGTCTGACACCT
>NW_015150955.1:405161-437389 GCF_000732505.1 Cyprinodon variegatus
ATATTTATGTGCAAGGGGCATCCAGTTCCAACAAGGAAATAAATATCTACAGAAAAGATGTAGCTTTTTTTTCTGTAGATATTTATTTTCCACTACTGTGAGAAAAATGCAAAGAAAGCAAGAAAGAAGTGCACACAATACAAGTTTTCCACGGATATTTTCACACACAAAGACACAAAGAAATAGAAGCGAGAGAGGCTAATCTAATCCATGTCGAATGGATTCAATAGAGGAGTTTACAATCCTGCAGTCTGTTGGTGAATTAAATCACTCTGACTCTACATCCTAGTATTGATCTAAGAGGCAAAGCAGTTTTTTAGTGGCTGAGTAGTTTTGCACCATTTACGGATAAATCACTTGATTTACCTCAGTTTCTTTGCCAGATTCCTTTATAGTTGTGAAAAACAAAAATTTATAAAAAAAAAAATATATAACCAAGCAAGAAGAATAAAAGTTCCTGTTGGTCACTGTAGAGTTTCTTACACTATTAGTGTGCCTTATGTTAATCTTAGCAATTCAAAAAGGACTGTTTAGACGTTTCCAAAAGTCCCCCTCTTGAATGAATGGATTAAACCCCCATGCTTTAATGGCCCTGTGGAATAACATCCCCTTTACCAATAAACTACTGTGGTTAGGTTTAATCTTTCTCCCAATGTGCAGCTTTGCACTTTGGTCAAGAAGTTTATTTATTTTAGACCTCTGCTATTTTCTCTGCATCTCTTGCCAATTGGTTCCATTTTTAGAAAGTATAGCCTTGTCTTTCATTGTTGTGCTCCTGATACTCCGGTTTAGGTGCCCCTAAAAGACAATAAATGCAGTTTAATAGATGTCTTGAGGAATTAAAAGCATGGATGTTTTTTACCTTTTTTAAATTGAATCAAAATAAGACTGAGGTGCTGTTTTTTTAGTTTAGACTTGGGATTTTTTGGCTGAGTGTAGAAATTATTATGGAGAATATTGGTGTGGAAAATGATGGTGATTTTAAAGTTTATGGGTAAATCAAGGTCGTGAAATCCAGTTTCTTTCACCTGAGGCATCTGGCTAAAAAAATAGCATCTTTTGAAATGGTAAAAGCTCTTTTAAGTCATCCGCCTTTAGTGCAAATTGCTGCTGCACGGCTTTTTACTGTAACTGCCTGGTTATCTGTCCGTTTTAGAGTTCTTTATAAAATTAGTTTTTAATGGTCTTACTTCACGTTAACGCTCTGAGCTGCTCGACCTTTATTGACCTTGTGTCCCTCAGATCAGCTGACCCAGGTCATCACTTTTTTTTCCCTGAATCTTTTAAATTATTGAAAGCTTTGCAGCTGCAAATGAAGAAATATATTTTTTTTTTATCTGCCCTTAAGACCCACCTTTTCTCTTTGGCTTCAGGATTTTTTTTTTCTTAATGATTTTTTTCTTATTGAGGACTGCTCAGTCGTACAGTGGATATCACTGCTGCTTTGCAACAAGAAGGTTCCAGGTTCAATTCCCAGTCCGGGGTCTTTCTGCATGGAGTTTGCATGTTCTCCCTGAGCATGCGTGGGTTCTCTCTGGGTACTCCGGCTTTCTCCCACAGTCTAAAAACATGACTTTTGGGTTAATTGGCTTCTCTAAATTCTCCTTAAGTGTGATTGTGTGCGTGAATGGTTGTTTGTCCTGTGTGTCTCTGTGTTGCCCTGCGATGGACTGGCGACCTGTCCAGGGTGTTGCTGGAGATAGGCACCAGCACCCCTTGCGACCCCACTTGGGATAAGTGTGATGGAAAATGGATGGTTGGTGTATTTCATGTTTTTACTTGTACCTTAAATATTT
Source organism: Cyprinodon variegatus (assembly GCF_000732505.1). Taxonomy (NCBI): domain Eukaryota; kingdom Metazoa; phylum Chordata; class Actinopteri; order Cyprinodontiformes; family Cyprinodontidae; genus Cyprinodon; species Cyprinodon variegatus. The sequence goes on from NW_015150955.1 coordinate 406,958, forward strand.
ATTTCTGCTTTCAGTTTTTATCTTATTTGCTCTATTTTAATCATCCATTTGTTCCCTCCATTTCAGCTGGGGGGTGGAGGGTTGCTTGAGGACTCAAATGCAGAGGTGAGTGAAGCAGAGATGAGTTCTTGTTGGTTTAATGAAAACCCGAGGCAGACATCCAAAAATACAAAGAACCAGAAAACATCAGGGAAAACTCACGTGGGGAGCCAGAGACGAGGAAGCAACTAACAACACCAAGGAACCAGCAAACAGTGACTGAACATGAGGTGTATAAATGGGAGGCTGAACAAAGACCAGGCTAATCAGCAGATTGGAAGCAGGTGTGGAGAGAGGAGTCTAGAAGGGAGCTAGGGAAAAAAAGACTGACACAAGAGGGCAACAAGAAACAAGAACTACATAAGAACTCAAATACAATAAAAAATAATTAGAATAACACAAGATGGAAATGAAAGCAATAAACTAGAAAACACAGAAAGACATGAATCAAAGTATAACTGAAAATTAAAAAAAACTTAAACAGAACGAAAAAGTGCAGAGTCATGACACAATTCCTTTTGTTTAGCGCTTTGGTCAGTGCCTGCTGTTCTTTTTAAATTACTCTTTAAATTAAATTGGTTTATTCGACTTATCAGAGCCTCTGCTCCAGCATGTTTACTTTGTTTAATACATGGCTAATAGCACTAAAACTCATCNTGTTAAATTGTTTTTCTTTCATTGTTAATTTATATGAACCTTCTTTCTGTTGTCCTATATAAAATGCCAATTAAATACTTTTCATATTAATGTTTGTATAGTAGCTGTTGTGGAAAACTGGGAGGGGATGGGTCTGCTTTTGAAAGGCGATGCAGCTCTTTCAGAGCTTATAAAGTAAGTTTTTTTGTATATCTTGATAAAAAATATAACCAATTGAATCTGACAGTAACCACTTTATAATTGAGATGTAGAACCCAGAAAAAAAAAGCTTCATAAAAAGCAGCAAGTTCTTTTCACATAAAAAAAACCAACAACAGAATAATGCTGTTTTACAAAGGCTGAGTATTTCCATGCTTATTATATTTTTTGCTGTGGAAATCAGGGTGCGCATTTCCCCCCATGATTACATTAATGTTTTCGGGCATTGTTTCAATCTGCACTCAGCAGAGCTTCTTGCTTCTCGCTGTTTCTCTGTGACAGTTGGACGCATCAGCCATTCATCCCAGGTCCCACCTGAAGCCCTGCAGCCTCACTAAATTCTTCATTCACACTGATGACACAGTGGTATTTAGTGACGAGCAATATTCACTCTGATGCATGAAATGAAAACTCTGGCAAGCAGCCAGGCTCTGCCTGTTTAATGTCCCAGTTGAGATAAGTTTCATGTAACACAGCTGCCGTGAAGCAAAGTGCAGGTCTGTAAATATGAGACGGATCTCATGGGCAGGGAATGTATTCTTGGAGATAAAAAAATAAATAAATAAATTATAAATTGGACCTGTGGGAAAGCAAATCTTATTTGTGATGGAAGTGATGAAACTCTGTGGTTCATAATGTCCTGGGCACAGCACGTTCCCACAGTCTAAGGGATTTTTTTTAAACTTACAGTCACATAGCAGTCAGGTAGGGGGCTGGATCAGTATAAACAGCCCCTCATGTTTTATAAAATATTCATTTTCATTCATAAAAAGGCATTGGGACATTATGTCATATCACAGCACTTAAAGGACATTAAATAAAACATATTGGTGTTATAAGCTCAAAAGATGTATTAAAGGTAAGAAACTAGAAATAGTTTCCCATAGATCTATAGAACTTCAACACAAGCATGTTTGAAGATGTGTCAGATTGCCTAAATGATAAATAATAAACATTAATTTTAAAACATTCTAATATGCAGGTGTGTCTAAGAAACTGCAAAGCTGTTCTTTACATTTAAATTATTAGGACTTGCAGCTCATTAAAGGATTAGGGTTAGGATCACTAACAAATATCAACCCCATAAAAAGCAATGTATAATGAGCATAATATGCTGAAACATATTTAGTTGAATTGCCGCAATGCAGCCTGATATGGAGGTGGTCAGCGTTTGGTTCTGCTGAGATGTCAGGAAATCCAGGATGCTTTAAAATCGGCCTTCAGCTCGTCTTGCATCATTGTTTCTGATCTTTCTCTTGCACCGACTCAAATAGAAGCAACATGGAAACAGCATCTCCATAATTTCAGAAATGAAGGTATTTAGGGGTTTAAATGAGCAAATATGGAGCACCAACATGAGCAGATTATATGGCACTAAATTACCTCTGACTGTGGAAACTTTACAATCAACTTTAAAACAACTTGGATTTTGTGCCTCTACACTCTTCCACCAAATTTTGGAACTGTTAATATTAAAAAAAAATTAAATTAAAAATGTAACAGTATTGTTTCTACCATGCTTAAATGAAATTATAGTGTTAAAGCAACTTATTATGCTTTTAATAGATGCATGAATTTCTGCGGCCCTCAAAATCCGGAATGGATTTTGCTTAAATTATCAAAATTTACCTTTTTTTTTCTTCCACTAAACTTTCCAATTGGTTTTGCAGCCATCTTTTGTGCCTTTATTTCCCTTGTGAAGGCTGTAAATGATTGTCTATTCAAGAAGCGTCTACTTTGTAGATTTCCCCATGAATATGCAGGCCTTAACACAATATTTCTGTATCAAAAATATTTTCTATTGTACAGTTATTATTGTTTATATACATTTTATTGTTAATGTGTTTTTTTTTTGTGTGTTTTTAAGTGCTTCTAATTAAAACTAAACATATAAACAGTTAAACTGTATCCTGCTGGGTTTTAATGATTTTAGAAGTGTCCATATTTTATGTTCATTTTCAAAATAAATGAACTTTTTGACTATATTTAAATGTATGTTTGCACCAAACCTTAAAACTGCTGCTGTTAATTTCTTTCATGACTTTTTTGAAGAGACTCATGTCTCGACCGCACGATGTCCTCACATTGAAGGGAAAAATAAAAACATTTTTCCTCATAAAATGCTATTCTTGCGCATTCACCTCAGATAAACTGTTGGTTTAAAGACTTTGACGCTCAGGTGCCTCTGCTGGGACTTCTCCGGACTCCCTGATTGGCCGGTGCGCTGTGCTGATGTCACCGCCTGCCTCGCGGATCCGGCCCGGTGCAGCATCAGGCTCAGATCCGCGCTGCAGCTCCGGATGGAGTTGACGCGCGATGGGATACCAGAGACCGGTTTTTGAGGTCAGCTGCTCCGCGCTGCCTGGATGAACTCGGACCGTGCGGGCTCACAGTGCATCAGCCCGTCATGGGGGACGGCGGTGCGTCTTCTCAGCTGAACCTCCAAAACGGCACCGGGGAGGCGTCCGATGCGCACGGCTCTGTTGCGGCCGCGTCCGAGCACTGGATGGCCGGGATGAGCCTGCTGATGAGTCTGATCGTCCTGTCCATCGTGTTTGGGAACATCCTGGTGATCGTGGCCATAGCGAGGACGCAGAGGCTCCAGACGCTCACCAATGTGTTCATCGTGTCTCTGGCGAGCGCGGACCTCATCATGGGACTGCTGGTGGTGCCATTCGGCGCAGCGCTGGAGGTGCGCGGTTTTTGGATATACGGCTCGTTCTTCTGTGAGTTCTGGATCTCCGTGGACGTGCTCTGCGTCACCGCGAGTATAGAGACTCTGTGCGTAATCGCCATAGACAGGTATGTGGCCATTACCTCACCTTTCCGCTACCAGAGCTTATTAACTAAAGCCCGGGCCAGGGCGGTGGTGTGCGTAGTTTGGGGCATTTCCGGGCTGGTCTCCTTCCTCCCCATCCTCATGCACTGGTCCCGCGACAATGTGGACACAGACTGCTATGATGACCCCCACTGCTGCGACTTTGTGACCAACAGGGCTTATGCCATCTCCTCATCCATCATTTCCTTCTACATTCCTCTCCTGGTTATGATTTTTGTTTACGCACGGGTGTACAGAGAGGCCAAACTACAGCTGAGGAAGATCGACAAGTGTGAGGGGAGGTTTCACAACACCCTGACAGGACTGACCTCCAAGTGCAAGAAGAGGCCGTCCAAGATCCTGGCGCTCAGGGAGCAAAAGGCGCTTAAGACTCTGGGCATCATCATGGGGACCTTCACTCTGTGCTGGCTGCCGTTCTTCATCGTCAACGTGGTGCGCGTCTTTTGCGCGGAGATGGTGGACAAGGACCTGTTCGTGTTCCTGAACTGGTTGGGCTACGTGAACTCTGCCTTTAACCCCATCATCTATTGCCGGAGTCCAGATTTCAGGAAGGCTTTTAAAAGGCTGCTGTGCTGCCCGCGGCAGGCGGACCGCCGGCTGCACATCAGCTCCTGCGACCTGTCGCGGTGCTCCGGCGGCTTTGTGTCCGCGCTGGAGCCCGGCACGCTGGAGATGTGGTCGGATTGCGCAGCGTTGGATAACAGCGACAGCAGCCTGATGGGGACCGGGAAGCTGGCTCACTCTGAGTCCCAGATGTGAAGGAAAAGAGATTATATATAGAAAAAACTAATTGTGGTGAAAAAACAGAAAAACCTACATGTGGAAGTTAAAATAATACAAAACGCATCCAAATCAAGACTTGGACAGGTATGCGAAGATAGTTATTTAAAAAACAATACATAAAGCTACAAAAAGAAGTTTTGAAACGCATATAGAACAACACATTTTATTACAAAATAACCTAATTAAAGTATGAGAAAGAAAGCGAATGTCCTTTAAAGTAATTAAATACAAGGAAAATATGTTTTTTTACTCATAAAGTGTTAGAAAAACAATCGGATTTATANATCTGGCCTGGAGCCCCAAACAGCAGCAGCTTAGTTTGCTTCTGCCTCAGGCCAGCTCTGATCACAAGCATCACCATGAGGGATTGCTTTAAAACCCATCAGAGCTTCATTATCAGCACTTCCACCATTATAAATAAATATTCTTCTCCGATTATCAGGATTATAATGGTGGAAGTGCTGATAATGAAGCTCTGATGGGTTTTAAAGCAATCCCTCATGGTGATGCTTGTGATCAGAGCTGGCCTGAGGCAAAAGCAAACTAAGCTGCTGCTGTTTGGGGCTCCAGGCCAGATGGGGGCCCCCCAGGCATCATCATAGAGAATTAGCAAGAGTTCTATTTAGATTTTATTACTTGCAAAATATCCAGAAAATTGAGTTCAAAATATTTGATATAACGATTAAAGTTTCTTTAAAACAAATCTTATTTTTTAGGTTTATTTCATTTTCTAATACAATAGGTAAATGTAATTATTTGGACTCGCTCACACTTTGGTTGGCTCTGTGTTGCACTTTACAGGGCTGGCTCTTGGTATAACCTGGTTTTGTGATTTGGGGCCCCATGCTAGTCTTCTTGCCCCAAGAGAAATTGAATTCTGATACTTAAGTTGCATGAATGCAAAAGAAAAACTTAATAGAAACTCTAATCTAATTCAATAAAGACATTCAAAATTAGCTCTTCTTGTTCAATTAATTTTAACCAGAACTGTCACACTCTGATACAGAGACAGTAAGTTTGTATTTCAAGAAGACAAGGAACATTTATAAAATAGTGTTTTGTTTTTTCTTATGTTGAAATGATAAGAAAACAATGACTACAACACAAAAACCTTGCAGATTCTGTGTGCAGTTGCGTAGCAACTTCTTACATTTTGTAGAGATTTACTCAACAAGGAAAACATTTACTCATTTAAACCAATCTGAAACATCTACAAATATAATTTGGATTTATTTGTTTTAATGACCACCTGTTTCTTTTTTTGTTTTTTAAAGCAATGATCAATCAGCCAGAAATCAGAACCAGCTGGTTTTTGCTTGATTGGTTCCAACTGTAATACATATACAAAATATGAAAAAAAAATTCAAACTGCTTTTCAGTAAATCTTTGAAAAACAAAGGCCTCCCACTAGTTTGGATATATAAACAAATCACCCAACAGCCTGCAGTTTGCTCTGTGTGTTTTTGGTTTAACAAGGAGTCAGATAAAGGTTTGGGATCTAAAGAAAAATCAGAGATCGGTCAAAGGATCAGTGCAGCTTTAACATTTACTTAAATAACTGCCGTCTGTACCCCAGACATTCCATCTATAAAATGATCAACTTTTTAGTTAATGTAACAATTATTGCTTGTTTCTGAGATGGGCAAATATTTTATGTCCAGTTGTAAAACTGTAAAGAAATCAAGTAATATTAGCTATTTTTTCATGGTTGTTTTTCATCAGGCTTCATTTATCTCCCCTTCCCTTATTTCACTATAATATCCACCATTTGAAACAGTTTTAACAGCAGATAAATAATTACCATACTAAAATGTATCATGCATCTTAAAAATAAATGTAAAATCTGATTGTTAGATTTGTATACTGACATATCAATCAGATATTTGCTAATTGAATTATATGGGTATTGTGAAAGACTGATATCGATTAACATATTTTCATCCAAACGAATCATATAACATCCAATCATGCTGAAGCTGGTGATTTACACCCATACTATCAGAAAAAGTTAAATAACAATAAGTGAAAAGTTTTTTTACCTAATGAACAGCGTTGAGTCATTGACTTTGCAGCAATCCCTCCTCCAGAGCAATAGCGGATGTTTTTTCAAAGTTTTTTCTTTGGAGGAATTTTAACAGAAAAAATAATATTGATGGCAATGATAAATTCTGCTACAAAAGAAACAGCTGAGACTACGGCTCAAAAAGTTAAATCGAATAAATCGGTTATTGAAATAATGGTAAACTAATTCAGTAATCGATTAATCATTAACTGGAGTATAAAGACTGTAAAACATGCCTTTAGCTGACAGAGCAACCCACTTAGAGCAGTAATTATACCAAAGTTGCAAAAAAAATATGAATATTTTGCATTTAAGAGAAATCTTTTTCATCTGTCCATATGCTCTATCCAGAACCACTCAAGTGGAAAAGTTGTAGTTTCAAGCGTTAAAAAGTCTTCTTTAAGGAACCTGTGGCTATCCGATTTATTCGAAAAAAATAATCAACAGATTAATCGATTTGAAAAATAATAGTTCTTCCAGCCACTTCAAAAGAGGTAATTGTGTGATTTAAAGCAAATTTCAGTAGGTCAGTTTGTTTTTTTGCTATACAGTATGTAATCAATCTAATCTGTTGCAGTTGACTTTCTATGTTAAACTGGTGAAACGGTTGAGGTTGTGGATAATCTAGTAAACCAAAGGGAGAAGCAGGGTAACAAATATTTGGAAATCATTATTATTGAAACATTTTTTTTTATTACATCTAAACTAAAAGAACTAAAAGATTAAGCATATGGATATTAACCCTTTAAAGCCCGATCCAAGAATAAAAAAAAACAGAAAATTACTTTTTTTTTGGTTCGAAGTCCTTATTTGGCCTTTTAACAAAATATGTCAAAAGAAAAAACAAAAATACATTTTTGATATTAATAATTTATCACTATGCGATAAGTCAAGATTATTTTTTGTGTAGTCTTCTGCCCTCTGTTATCAGGTATACCTGATTGTGTACAATAGGATTTTGAGCAAAGTTTTTACCATTAAATTATTCAAAAGGTGTCAGACGCAAAACATTTCAGAAACCGTATGTATCAGATATGATACATTTGGCATTACAGGGTTAAAGGAGTGGTAATTGTCCTGTTAGTATGAGGTTAACTAAAGGTGGCCCCCTCTAATAAAACTAAGCCTTAATCAGCCTTGGAACGGCTCTGGTTCTGTTCAAAAGAGAAATACTGTGGTCTGTGATGAAAAAGAAGGCATGACTTCACTTGTAACATTCTCCTAAAAGTATTATTAGTTTGCTGTTTTTTTTCTACCGTTGTTGGATATAAAGTCCGTTTTTTATGTCTGTAGTGATGAGGATGATGAAGCAGTGCTGGGTTTCTGAAATAATCCAACATCATGATGTTTAAGGTGGCCGCTCAGGTGCGCTATAATAAGCTGGTTGATGTTTAAAAGCATTTGTCTTGTATTGCTCACAATGTGTTCATACCTCACAGCTGTCGGCAAGTGCAATTTGTACTATGACAGGTACTTGTTTATATTAAACATCGTGTAAAATAAGATGTGTATTTATTCCGCTGTGTCTTTTAAAATGAGGAGCATATGCAGGGGCAGACGCCTGTTGTACATGTTGCATTGTGAAGCACTGAAATGATGACAGCGAGCCTCTCTCTTGCTTCCTGTCTCCGCCTTTAAGAGCTGTTGTGAGATGGTGCTTTATCGTTTGTGAAAATAAAAGAATGTTTCATTATCCTGCAAGCCTTATTTCTTTTGTTTTCTGCTGCAGACTCAATCTCGTGTGTTAATCCAAATTATTTCTGCCTTTTGAGCTTTTCTTTTTAATATAAACCTACCTAGTTTTAAAATAGTCTTATATAATGCATCGCTATGGAGGAATTTTGATGAAGACATTTGGTTTGAAATGTTGTATACTGTACATCATACATGCAGGTTTTGAAACAGTGACAGATTATTTAAGGTCTTTAAACCGCAGTATGTATAACTGATAAAAAAAGTCCACACCTCAACAAGATTACCTAAAAACGTACCTTTTGTTGCTTTTGAGGCCTTCAGAGGTGGAGCATATGTTGTGCTTCAGATCATTGTCCTGCTGCATGACCAAAAGGGGTTAGGTTCTGCAAAAAAAACGGTTCGATCAAGTTTTTTTAGTCCCTGAGGAAGAGAGACCAGCCTCTATTTCTGTAGATCATAGAATGGATGTTAATTTTCTGAATTGATAAAACAGACATATCCTAAAGCCCAACTTTCATCTCACACTGCAAAAACTATCTAGAAATAACTAATTTCTTAACATTTCTAAAATTGAGTGTAGTTACCCTTAATTTGAGTAGGTAACTAATATAATTTGTCAAGCCCCTGTGACAACAAATCCCATAATGCTTTGCGTGGAGAGCTCTCCACGCAAAACACACACATATGTGCTGAAAGTGCAAATCTACAATAAAGAGGACCACTTATTTAGATGATCCACCCGGAAATAAAACGATCATTCTCTATACCTTTAAAATAAGATAAATAGATAATATGCACTTCAAATAAGATAATGAAATAGTTTTTTTTTTCTTATTTTAAATGTAAATTGTCTTGTTCCATTGACAAAGTGTCTCACTTATCTGCTTAAAAAAAGAAAGAAAAAAGTCTTTATCTAGATTGCGATTTTGTTTAGTGCATCAATCCCCTGTGTATTTTCTTGAAATATTTTTGTTTTGCAATTTTGTGTTGTTTTTTTTCTTCAGCAGAGGTTTTTTATCTCTGAACTGTGCCATTGATGCTATTTTTGCCCAGTCTCTCTTATTAACAAAGCCTGAGCTTTGACCTTAACCAAGTGTGGCCTCCTGTGCATTGGAAGTTCTGGGTTCCTTTTTGACCTCCTAGATAAGTTGTTCATATGCTGTTGGAAGAATTCTGTCAGGCTTGCCTCTCCTGTGACAGCTCAACGCTATTTCTGTACATGTTTTCTTTACACAATACACAGATCATAGCTCCTAAAGTGGTGGATTCCCAAAAGAATTGTTTGCATTCTTCATAATGTGTTTTTTTTTTCAGTTCTCTGATAACTCCTTCATGTTATCAGAAAGGAAGTATTTAAGTTTCTTAATTGTAAGATTTACACAAGTTTCCTGGAAGACCTGGATTTTTAAGTGTTTACATTTTTATCCTGTAACCTTTCTCATGTTGCGAGGAAAAACCGAGAAAGCTCTATCAAAGGTTCGATGGCAGAGAGTAGAAAACATTGAATTAAATGCAAAAAAAAACAAAAAACTTAATGAAAAACCAGAATCCAAGATTCTTTACAAAAACACACAAAAAAAGGCAATTGCAATAGATTTGAAATGAACGTCTCCAAGGTGTTTGAATGAGACCTGTTGTCAACATCTGAAAAACACTAAAACATGCTGAAGAAGGCAGAGAGAAAAAATAGCAAAATTTCATTGAGTTATTGTGGTGTATAGAGGCTACAGAAAATCTGATCAGAAACTGGGGGAGGAGGTTCTTACACCTCCAATTGTTGAATCCTTAAATGTTTTTTGTTTCAGGATGACAAGATTTTAACAGCCTGGTCAACCAAACGGTTGATCATTTTCATAGGAAAATGCAGGCTGGAGTTGGACAAGGACGTTAAAGGTTTAAATCATGTCTCTTTTAAAAGCTACTAAGTACAATTCGGTCAGTCTAAAATGCAGTTTTGTCTTTCATTTCTCTTTCTGATGCAAACACAATTGAAACAAACATATCTTATCATACATAAGGAAGAAATAAACATATTTCAACATTCCTTGCTTAGAACAATAAACTTTTGAGGTTTACTCTGCCAGAGTTGAACTTATCACAGCTTGTGGATTGTTGCCAGCAAGGCAACCTCCTAATCAATGTGTAGAAAACCAACGAGCCAACACGCTGACCCCATTAAACATCAACCTTAGTGAACTTAGGGAAGACACAACACGCAAACTGTATTGGAGGAGTCATACAACGCAAGTGTCCCGCATGCGCAGTAGAGGACGCAATGATGTCACAGACCAGCGTGCTCTATGTTTCCGGCAGTAAACATGGACGGTAGTGCCGGCGCGCATCTTGCGCTCTTTTCCAACCGTAAAACTCATCTTTTCAATATGGTTTAACATAAATACTGCTCTCCGCATCATCATCATCTGCCATGGTTGTTGTTTTTCTTGCAGCTTCTGCGTAGCAAGACGCAGAATAGTGACCTTTGTCGGGTATTAATGACGTTCAGGTCGGATGCATCCAACCTGGCCGTTCACACACAGGTCGCATTTGAATAGATTAGATTCGTATCGGATTCAGGACCACATAGCCAAGTGGCCTGGGTTGGATTGGAAAAAATCAGATCTGTGTTGTTCAGACAGTCATGAAAAAATCAGATCCAGGTCGCATATGGGCAAAAAAAATCAGATTTGGGTCACTTCAGGCTGCAGTGTGAATGTAGCCTAAGAGCTTTTAGACTGCAGGGGGAATAACCAAAAACAGTTTTGACTCAGTGGTTTCATAAGCCATCATTTTTTAGTGTTGTTTATTTGACCACTGACCATGTGCCATATCCTCTCTACAGGTGAGAGGAAATGGCACGTGTCTCGTTGGATGGACCCTCTACACCAGGCATCCCCAAAGTCGGTCCTCGAGGGCCACTGTCCTGCAGGTTTTAGAGGTTTCTTTGCTTTAGCACAGCTGATTCTGATTATTTCATTTCAGCAAAAGCCAACTATCAATGTAAATCAACTGTGCTGATGCAGGGAGACCTCTAAAACCTGCAGGACAGCGGCCCTCGAGGACCGACTTTGGGGATGCCTGCTCTACACCACATATGTCAATCTATGGCCCTCTGGATGATAATTAATTACCATTAGAACCGGCCCACAGGCCATGGACGCTTGTGCGTGCTACTGTGACTTTGCGGGCCACCGTTGCATTGTGGGGAATGTAGTATTGTTGTGTTGCACACACCAACACTACATTCCCAGGGGAAAACATGATTGTCCTTTTCTTTTATTTACATTTTTTGTTGTGCTTTGCATGTTTGGATTGTTTTGGTTTTAGCTTTCCCCTTTGAACAACACAAGCTGGGCTAAAGTCGGTTGTCTAAAGGGCAGATTATACTTCTGCAACCGCACACATCAAATGTCGCTTGGGTCTGGTCGCGAAGCAGTTTTACTGGTATGCTTCTACACCATCGGTCTGGAATTTCTAGAGACGCTCAGCAGTTTCCCGCCAAAGCATAAGGGGGAGCCTATTGGAGAACTTGTGAGAAGTTTGGGTGGATGGTCACAAGCACTTCGCCGGCACCAGCTGGATTGTTTATCTTCCAAAACAACAATGGCTCGTCTGATATCACGGTCACAGAGATCGATCTAAAGTTTCTACTGTAGACATCGAAGAGGATCTATTTTTTTATATAATTTGTCTGAGGCATCTTACAAATGGTTGTGCTTCCGAACCTCCTCGATTAACCTTTCGTCGTAGATGTCCATTGTAGTTGTTCCTCGGTTTTTAAAAATGGCGCACCCCGGCACTGAATCGAAAAGGACGACCACACAGACAGCCGGAAAGGCATACCAAGGACCAATCACAGCTGCATTTGTCTGTGCACTTCCGCTTGAGGTCTGCGGGGGTTTGCAACCGTCCAACGCGTAGTCAGGGGCTCTTTGAGGTGCTGCGACAATGGTTGCAGAACCTCTGTGCGGGGGAAGCACAGAGACATATTTGACGGTTCCAGAGGCCATGCGTCAGAAGTATAAATTGGCCTTAAGGAGGCGGAATGCACTAACTGCATTCTGTAACTGCTGCACGCAGGTGTCAGCAGAGGCTGATTGAAGCCAAAATAAAAGGAGCCTTGATGGAGGGAGGGGTGGAGCTGATCTTCAGGTGATAGGGATGAACACCCTGCTGAGAGAGGGGCAGGTGGGATCTGCACGATACTCTGATTGAGACGGAGCGCTACTTACAGGTGCGGACCTCTACCCTGACTGTGTCTTCTGTTCACCTTCCAGTATTCTGTGCCTACCTGATCCTACCTGCCCCTCGCTCAGCAGCATGTCCGTCTCTTACCTTGCAGGATCAGTTCCGTTCCTCCCTCCATCCAGACTCCTTTTATTTTGGTTTTAATCAGCCTCTGCTGACACATGTAGTCTGTAGTCTTTTTGATTATTTGGTCCTTTTTGGTATTGCTGTGCTTTTTGTTTAATAAATTCCTTTTTTAAAGGACCCCTGGCTGAATTCTGGGTCCGTTGCCGTGATTCATCACAAAATTTTTTCTGTTCTTTTTACAAGACGAGATTTTTCTTTGTATTTTCTAAGTATTGTCTGTGTGCCATAGATTTTTGTATTTTATTTTATTTATTCATATTTTTCAGTTGAATGGACTTCACTTTTTTCTTATTTTATTATTTGAAAGCAGTGATCGGTAGGATCATAGAGCAGCACAGTAATGCATTTCTGGTTTATAAAGCATGCACTTTCAATAATGTATTTAACATAAAATGTTTATTAATATCATAAAAGTTTATTAATAATATTGATATTAATATTTTTTTTTTTTTTTTTTTTTTTTAGCGTTAGGTCCTGGTTTAATAGGCTATGTTCATTTCAATATATTTTAATAAGCATTTAACCAATCCAGCCCTCGGCTTGTAGCAAATTCGTCTTTTTGGTCCTCGGTATATTTGACTTTGACATCCCTGCTCTACACAGTGCAGGGTGTGGGGGACAGAAGGACTGATGGAAAATGGCTCAATCCAAATACCTCATATTGATAAAGACACTTAAGCCATGGCAGAAGTGTGTCCGCGGTTGCCATAATAAGACTCCGTCTTTGTTTTGGGTTTTAGGACGGAGAGCTTCAGCTGTTCACTAGTTACGTTTGCGTAACTGCTATTTTTTGTAGCTCTTTTCGGGAAAGCTGTAGTCATCTTTTGAAATGTCATTCATGCGCTTGTCTGTCGCATAATGATGTCTGCAAGGCTGAGGGCTGCCTGGATTCAGCACAACAGTCTGGAGCTTCTTTCCTGCCCTGGATAGTGTTCTTACTGTTAACCCCGCAAGAGGTGAGGAGATAGGAGGTAGGAACAGGAGGTAGGAGCTGTATTTGAGGCATTCAGATTGACCTAATGTAGCCTACCCCATGCAGTAGGCTGTTGCAAAGCTTGAAAGTTCATTTAATTAAAGATGGCTGATCCCTTAATGCATAGAATGCCTTGCAGCAAGAAGGTTCTGGGTTCAATTCCCGGCCCAGGGTCTTTCTGCATGGAGTTTGCATGTTCTCCCCTGTGCATGCGTGGGTTCTCTCTGGGTACTCCAGCTTCCTCCCACACTTGAAAAACATGACTGTTAGATTAATTGGCTTCTCTAAATTCTCCTTAGGTATGAGTGTGTGCATGAATGGTTGTCTGGTTTGTGTTACCTCGCGATGGACTGGCGAGCTGTCCAGGGTGTACCCCGCCTCTCATCCGTAGACAGCTGGAGATAGGCACCAACACCCCTCGCTACACCAGCAGGGATAGGAGTAACGGGAAAATGCATGGATACATGCAGATTTCATACATTTTTTCAAAGAATTATTATGTATTATTATCGTATGTTGTAAATCTGAACTTACTGTAAAGTTTCCTTTTCTTTTTTTCTCTGTCTATTTTTACACTCGTGTTAATCTCCATGCTTCCCTTTCCCTCTCCTAATGGCCCACTTGAATTTTCTCTTTTAGGGACATTAAAGGGTATGTCTGTTTCTATTCTACTTTATTCTTGTTGTGATGTAAAAATCCCGTGTTTTCAAACTCTCATCTGAATCCTTCCAGCAGGTAACCTTAGGGCAGCATCTCCCCTGAGCCTCATTTTAAAAGCTAAAAGAAAATGTTTTAATAAACATCATGCCAGCTGGTGTTATGAAGTGGCTCTTACATTAGAGGTTTGCACTTCACTCTGAGGAATATTAATAAACCCTTAAGCTGGGCACCTTTTAAAATGCATTAGTGTGATGTGTTATGCTAATGATGCCCTCCTGAAAGGAGCGGGCCTTACATTTCAAACAGGACTTAAAAAAAAAAAAAATCATTGAATTAAAGTGAGCTCAGCTGTTTTGGCTTTGGTACATTGTTTAGACACGATTTGCTGAGGTAATGAGTGTGAATGAGAGAGAGTTTTTAGGGGAAAACATCAGTGCAGTCAGAGCCAGCGATGGCCTCCTGCCAGAGACCTGCATTATCACTGACCATTGTTTGTTTGTTTGGCTTGGACTTAACATTTGGGAAGATTGGTGTTGAGCTCCCAGATGGAGAAGCTAATCAGCTGCTTTGAGAGTAATTGCTTTAAATTACATGTGTATCAGCAGACATTTTGGCGGCTGAGAGGGAAAGTAAACAAATCACCATCAATGTCACCACTATAAGCAAAAAACTGAGATAACTAAAGCTGGGAAACAACCAGTTAAAACTCTGCAACTTGTTTGTCTTACAAGTCCAATCTGGAAGATTTTAGAAAATTTCATAACTCATAAATAAGAGAGCTGCATTAGATTAGCGTTGTTTATTGATAGTCCATTAACTAAAGCTTATTCCAATCTGAAAAACTCATATGGAAAGAAAAAGACAATTGGAAGAATTTTTTATTGATACAATTTTTGTAGTCTTTAGCGCTCAGACCTCAGCAGGAAACATTAGTGCTAAATTTTGTTTGATATGCATGAACAGGAGTAAAGAACAGGGATGTTTCCCCTCAGGCCTGAAACTGGTGGTGGAGTGGAGATGGATGAAGTAGGTTCAGTCCATAGACTGCTGGTTAGCATGATGGTGTATGGAGCAATCCAGTGGACTGCGTTAGCTGATACTGGTGCTTCACCTGGAAGATGGAAGTCCTGCTTGGATAACACAGGTTGTGAGAACCTGTCCATGATGAGCAAGCATGAAGTGACAGTGGAGAGGAAAAACTCCCCATTGGGAAGAAAACTCCTGCAGAACCCGGCTCAACGTAGCGGTATTCTACCTGACTGGTTGAGATGAGACAGGGAACGCAGTAAGAGTGCAGGAGGAATGACACTCTGAGGAAGCGTTAGCTATGATGGTGGAGAACGGGATGGAGGTGGGTTGAATCGGGGTCATCTGAATCGAAAGTTAGACATAGCAGAACCACTGCCTGCTCTTTGAGTAGCAGACGGAGTTTTGGATTGGAGACCTTTTGCGATGAACTTCCTAGCTGTGTTCCTAGTAAATCATATGCCATTTCTGCAAATAAACCAATTTCCTTACCTTTCTTTGGGGTTATTAAACATGCTACGAAGATATAAAGGTGACGCTCATTTATTTAAATCAGGGGGAGATTCGTTTATTTCCCGATATTGTACAGCAATGCTTTTTCATTAAACGGATGCCTTTTTCATTAGATTTAGATGACTGTGACGAGATGGATAGCCTTGCTGGCTCAGAGGCTGGCTCCCGTTCACTGCCTTCTGTTTTCGCAGAGGAATCGAATTGTTTCACAGACTCCATGAGGGAATCGGAATCGTGAAAATCTTATCAATTCCCAACACTAATCTTCGCTGAACGGCATTGTTAGGTGCACCGTACACTGACATAACAAGAGAAATTCCCCTTAGGCCTTTAAATTAATTAATTTATACTCAATAAAAAAACTGGGATTCTTACCTTGATGCTTTAGAACCCGTCTGGCAACAGGTTGCTCTTCCTTCTCTCAGTTGATCCAGCATAATATTAATTTCATTCACCCCCTAACAAACACCATTTGTTACTAAACCCTTCCAGAGTCAACTTTATTATTCCAGTATGGCTTGTGTCTGAAACTTCTCACAGAAAAGACTCTGTTGTTGGTAACATAAAAGTTCCATTAGAAGACTGATTAGGACAAACAACACAATGAGGCTTTATGTAAATGTAATTTTCTTCACAAGGGTTTAGTTCGAACACAGGGGTGTTACAATTTGTCCCAACAATAAATGTCAGCACCTGGAGATAATTACTGCTGATTACTAATCATCACAACCTTATTGAAACCCCACAGAGATGAATGGAAGCAATGATGAAAGCATCATGTTTGCTTTTTTTTTTACCTTAACTGAAATATATGCATATTTAGAGTTTTATAATGAAAAAAATGAATTTGTCACTCCAAAAACAGATTTTTTGAATGAATGAAAAATAAGAAAACACGCCTTCCTGAGTAAAAGCATTGGCTCAAGATCATAAATAAACTATACTGCAGCTTCCAGCATGTCTGAAATCACACGAGAGGTAACAAAGGTGACCAGACCCGCCTGCTCACTTCCTCTGCCGCTGGAAGCGCTGGCCACCTCACCACCACCAGTCCACGAATGTCTGAGAACTCAGCAACCTGCCCTTACCTTTGTGTCTGCCAAGGAGCTGAGCCGCTGTGCAACATGCCTCCACACAGCGGCCTGCTTCCCTTCCACCTGGACCAAGTTTGCTGCTTCCTTCCAAGCTGCAACAAAGTAACCCTGCTGCACCTTTCACAGGGAAGTAACAGGTGAACCTTCATTTTTTTTGTGCTACCTGTGCAGTGCTTAATTAGAAAGGTCTTAATGCAAATATTTGCTCGTGAAGGAATTTTGCTTCCATCTGTTGGATGTTATCTAATTTAAACCTGTTTGATAAGCATACAACTAGTGATGGACTGCATCGCACTTCCACTAAGTTTAATCATTTGATCATTCTTCTCCTCTTCCCTTGTCTCTCCCTCTGTTTTGTTTTGTTCTTTTTTACTCTTTTCTTTGACTGTGTGTTGTCTGATTAAAGCCAGCTACCTGTTAGCTTTGTTTGCCTATTGTCTAAGCGGGGACCCTTTCCCTTTGCTCTTAATTTATAGTTCGGAATGATAAAAAAGGCTTGATCAAGTGATATTTCTCAGAGAACTATTTTAAACAACATAATGTCATGATCTTGGGGCCGATGTCTGGTCTGATTACTCATTTCAATTACCTGCTTATCTCCGCCCAGTTCTCATTACCACACATCTGATCCACTTGCTTCAGTCTCTATTTAACCAGCCGTCAGACCAGCAATCAGTGCCAGATTATTTCTAGCCTTTTTTTGCCAGATATTTTCTGATTGCCTGATCCAGACATGTTGTGTCTCTGGACCTTTGTGCATGATCTGTTTGCATGACCTGTTTTTGGACTCCTCCTTCTGGATTGTCTTGCTTTCCCTCTTATGTTCGGTTCTGATCTCCTGCTTGTCCTCTGAGTGAGCAGCTTCTGGGACTCTCTAGGTGGCGTCCGCTGCATCGTGTTGGCAGCCAATCGGCTAGAACCAACATCATCAGCTGGGCTTAGACTGAATTTTAATGCCAGGTTAGTGCCTCACATGTTCATTATCATCCACCTCCAGATAGACATGGTCACTAACCTGTTGTCTCCTTCTGCAGAGGTTCCTGCCTTAGACATTGACGCTGTTCACTGCAGTTCCATTTCCAATAAAGGTTTTGAGAAATCTGTTTGTCCGCCTCTAATACTTGGTCCTATTGTTCTGAGCCTGACACATAAGGTATGGGAACAACTAACCCATCTTTTTTTTTCACCAAAGAGTAACATAAACTTTAAGCAAAGTAGATGTAAGTAATGTGTTTTTATTAGTTTTCTAATATAGCAGATTGTAGAGGCAGGCAGATATATTTCAATATTAATTTTGTGGCTAATGTCAAACTTATTTCCAATATCAATATCAGATCGGGACATCTCTACAAGATATACTTGTGTGTTTGTTGTTGTTGCTTTATGTAATTCTTGGTTTAAAACTGATTTAACTTTTCTGTGAAACAAATTATTACTCCCAAGTTTGTTGTGTGTTGGTTTTCCCTCCTGTTACTAACGCTGTTTATTAAAGCTGCAACTGATTGGTCCGTTATAGGAGAGAGACTTCAGCTGAAATCTGGCCATTTTGTATTATAATTGCTTCAGTAACTTCAATAACAAAAGACTACATGTCTGTCTTGTGGTAAGTGAGTGTAATTACAGTTTAAAAAACTTTCCAGATAAAAGACACTCTTAGACCCGCATTACTAACAAGAAAAACTGTGAGAACATTCTATTATCGTTTGTTTTCCCCTCAAAATTGACTTATTTGATTTACCGGATTATTAATAATATTCACACTTTGAGATTATATTTGCACATTTATCACAACTAGTAAAAAAACAAACAAACAAAAAAACGAAAAACTCTTTTTTTTCTCCATTCAGTTCATACTGAGAGTGTCAAAGCATAGTGCCAAAACCAGGTGCTGCACCTCATGGGTCCATCTGTTTGGGTTCCTGGGCAGAGCATGTGCTCTGCGGCCTCCATCTGCCGTCATTTGGCTCACACCAAATCACTGTCGAACTCACTGACTTCTGGTGAACATGGTTGGATTTGGACACTGCTTGTGTTGCATAACGTAAACTGAATGACTTTCCAGCATGAAAAATGCTTTGTTTGACTGATTCCTGAAAAGAGCAGCAAAACATTATTGAGGTTTGTTATGCAATTACGGTTAGACAAAAGGAATTACCAAAGAATATGTTTCAAATCAAAATTCATTTTTTTTTTATAAATACAGCAAAGTCTGTCGCTGCATGCTCAGTGTTTAGGGATTGCTGTTGAGTCAAATAGTCTGGATTTCCTTTTTTTTTTTAAACCTTTGAACCAATCTGACTGTATGATCTGTTTGAATTGTCTTTGTAAAGTGCCTTGAGATTACATTTGTTGTGTAATGGTGTTTCTTTGCTTCAGGGTGATTGTTTTGGGTCAGCAATATCTTTCCTAGCCCTTCTTACCTCAGCTGCACCTTGACCTTTCCATGTGTTGCAACAAGATGTGGTTTTGTTGTTTTATTTTTGCTGTTTTCAGTATGTTCCATAATATTTTGAAAGGGCCTCTCATTTCATTTCGGCCTATCCGGAAGCAAAGAGGTCCACACATCATCTCACGCAGTAGTAGGGTCTGCAGAGGATTATGCAAAGAACAAAATCTCTATTTCAAAACAGCTACTGAGAGAGATTATTTTTCTCCTCTTCATATTTTTTGTGATCTGATCATTCTATTCTGTCGTGGTCCTGACAAAAACAGTGGAAATATTTTATATGAAAGGACCATCTGTGCAATCTGTGTAATCATGCTTTACTGGTCATATGTAAATTCTATTCTCACCTTTGATAAAAACAATTCTGGTACAACTATATCACCAGCAAACAAAACTACTTCTAAAATTCCCTTTTGTTTTTTCAAAAAGTTACTCAATTAAATGTAACTAAATAAATGTAACTAGTTACCACCTACCTCTGTCACAGCCAATATTAATTATCAGTATTAAAGCCAAACCATTATAGAAAATGACCTAAGACAATAGCTATCAGTGTAAAAACTAGAAATTCAGAAGATCAACTCTCAAGCACAGCGGTAGCATCATCATGCAAAGGCCCCCAATGCAATGACAGAGCAGAATAAACTGAAGAAAAGCAAAACAACTTGCATTTTATTTTAGTTAGTTTCAAATTTGCTGTTAAATAGTAAAAACTTGGTCACAACTGGATGTTCAAATAGTTCTATAATCCCTGAAAAACGCCACACCTGGCTGTAGATTATAGAAAGCAGATTAGCATTAAACCTCTACAATGAAACTGACATCGGCAACCATATTGAAAATATCTAAATTATGCCTTGCAAGGAAACCAAGCAACATAAATGAACTAAATATCAGTTGCTAGAATTATATTAGAACTGGTTTTAAGGCAATGAGAACATTAATAACCCCCGCAATACATATGATTATCTAGTGAGAAGAGATGAAACCTGGATAACTTGGACTTGGTGGGGATAAGAGATAATTCAATAATATAAGCTATAAGCTATTATAATTCTAGCTTCTACATCAAGTTCTTTAACAAAGTAGGAAAATTACTCTACTTTAAGTTAATTTGAGTGAAATTAGAGAGAGAGGGAGATATGAAAAAAAAAGTTTTACTTCTTCATACTCCTTTTCAGACAATTTACATTAATCAATGTCATTTCTTTATATGCCTGTATATACCGACAGATTTATTTGGTGGAGGGTTTTGTATCTATTTAAGTCAAAGCGAATTTAGTTGTTTGGAAATTTGTGTTTGGTTGATGTTGACTAGTCTTTTTTGTGTGTATTTTGTTGATTCATTTATTGTTGTTTGTCAGAAAATGTCTGAAATAAATTCCTATTCATTCATTCAAACTAAAATATTTTTAACAAAATAAAAACTTGTCTATATGATTAGTATGCATATATTATAAGCTAATTTAAAAACTTCAAAGTTATTGCTTTGAGAAGTAAAGTCTGTTTCTTCCGCCTCTTTTAAGCAGCAAAGCCAAAATCCCTCCTGCAGTCAAAAAAAAAAAAAACTGGATCTTTGTCATGCCTTAACCTCCTCACATCCAGCATTGACAGAAGGCTTTTACTTGTCAGTCCTCGACACAACAGACAGGGGACATTTTCCAGACGCACCCAGAAAGAAAGTGCTTTGGTTGCTGTTTCAACTTGCCTTGATCTTGTTTTTTAAACTGTGTCCTTACCGGCGAGGTTCAAACAAAGAGCAACAGGCGCTGCTTTGTGTTTGAGCCAATGTTGTTCTGAGAAGCTGTCAAAATCAGGGACGGCGATAAAACCTTTTTTTTATCCATAACAAATCTGCATAAAGACGACTACGGTTTGTTAATGTGTCCCAGATGTGTTGGATAAAAGTGTCTTAGTTTGCATCTGAGAGTGATATTCAATCAAAGCCTTACCAAGAGGTTCCATATGAGAGGCTGGATTTTTCTGGAGGCACAGACCAGATGGTCACGTGAATATACTTAATTAAAAGGACCTATTTTAGACCATGGAGTTACATAAGACAGAAGGTAAAATGGGCAGTGATAATGTTCAATATGATGCTCCATTTGCAGGCCTGAGGCTGTAAGCTTGTAAGTTTTTAAAGGTGGACTGCAGTAAACTGAATAGGCACACAGCAATCGGACAAGGCTGTTATCTGTGTTCCTCAGAGCTGCTATCATGCTCCTAGCTTTGGCCCAAAGGACACAGTCAATGCTTTATAAATTCAAGGGTGGTCAACTTAGCTGATAGGGGGGCTCATCCGGGCTAAAAATAGCCTGCCAGTACCCACTGGCCTGAATTGGAGATTTAAACCCACTGCCCGCTGCTGGCTGTGTGGAAAATGCTAAGATTTCAAAGACGTGACAAGAATCCATAAGGAAGCAAATTTCTCCTTCTTTTCAATGAGGTTGTTTTTGAGGAGACAGGTGCTATCATTTGGTGCGGAGGTGGGGTTTTTTTTTTTTTTATGTCTGCACAGATTCATCTGTGGGAAAAGAGGAATAAATGAAGCAGCAGCATGATGGTGAATTTCGACGTGAGCAGATTGACGCAGTGACTAATTGTATTGTTCACCAAAATTGCTCCGGATGCTGCTGTTCTGATGGAAAACAACAGGCAGGGCGGGGGGGTGCAGTCCTGCGTGGATGGAGGTTGGATAAATGCTTTTCTTTAAATTCTTGACAAATGTTGCTTTTGCATTCTTCAGCTTTCGCCTGATAAATCGCACCAATATCCTTGGGATTGATGATGAATTCATCTCGGATGTACGATGTTGTATAGTGTATTTATATCCATCAGAATTCAATATGATTTGGTACTTTTGAACAAAAATTAACAGGTTTCATTAGGATTTTGTGTGATAGACCAACAAGTAATGCATAATTGACACACAGATAATTGGTTTTCAAAATAACACTTCAAATAACAATTTTAGCACCAAATGAAAACTGCCCACATATATTTAGCACTGTTGCTTAATGGGAGCCGCTTGTAAAGATAAGAAGTCAAAAATTAGGAGCAATATTTATAGCTACTTAGCATTTTTAAAGAGAAAAATAAAGAGGATATTTTTTTTCTCAAGCTACATTTTATTCGATTAAAAAATACCTATGGAAATCAGGACTTTATGGAAAACCCCTGTGGCTACAATTACAGCTAAAGGTCTTTTAGGATGTGTCTGAAACTGTTCTGCGGATTTCAGTATTTAAACTACCCCAATTGGGTCATTAGTCATAAATATGCTTTAATGTAAATCCTTTCATTTTAAGTCTGGCTTTATTCTTACGGTCAATTGTCCTGTTGGCAGGTTCCCATCAGGAGCTTCCATGCTCCTGCTAAAGCCTTTACATGGAAGCTTGGTGTGTCGTCCTGTGATGGCTTGGCGACCTGTCCAGTTTGCTGGTGCCTGTCTTCAATCTAATCATTGGAGACTGTGCTACAACCCTGCAGGAATAACTGGATATTGTCAATGGATAGATCATCCTGCCTTGCCTATTTGTTTTAAATCTGTCTTTTTCAACCCTGGTCCTCAAGGCACACTGCCCTGCATGTTTTAGATGTTTCCCAGCTTTCACACACCTGTTATCAATTGATAGCAGATTATCAGGCTTTGCTGAACTGCAATCATCTGAATCAGGTGTGTTGAAGCTCAGAAACATCCAAAAACATGCAGAGCAGTGTGCCTTGAGGACCAGGGTTGAAAAACACTGCTTTAAATGACCCAAAAACAATTTGGAAAGGATAGTTAGCTGAAGAAACAATCTGGTTTTGAAGCTACAATTACAGTAAAATCATTAGAAAACTGTTGTTTTTATTTGAGGAGCTGAACAGCTGCTCTGACTGACCTCAGATTCCGCTGCTTTTAAAGTAAGATGTACGACTAAGAGAAGTCAGCAGGACGAAGGGGTTATACCGTAGCTTATTTTATTACGGTACCTGATTTACCCTTAACGTCATGCATTATAAAAGAAAACCCGAGGAACAAACGTTAAGTCAGCATCTGTAGCCACGCAGGTCAAAAAGAACAAGCAGCAAGATAAGACTCATCTCCTTTTATTCCCTGGAAACACAAACACTGTCCAGAATCATTAATTTATTTACACACATCTCATCATTTTACAGGACATATTTACAAATGCATATATTATAATCACAGCTTGAGTATTCCACCAAAGAGGAACCGGGCAATCGTTGCAGCACATTAGACATCAGATTAAATTTTTTCTTCTTTTTATTTTTTAACTTTGACAGATCAGCACATACTAAACAGCATTTCTTCATACTCAGTGAAACACGACTTCAGATCCAAAGCTGGAACACATTAATCTTTGACCAGTGAGTAACCAGCATGGTTATTTTTAGGGTTTGGGGGGCAATCTGACAAAGCTCGTTAGAATACCGTAACACCAGGAGTGACATCAGGTTTCAATTGCCTGCTTGTTTACAAACTGATCCAGTTCGGTAAAAAGCATGATCTGATTCAGTAGTCTCATCAGAAGCACTTGCTGCTGTAGCAGCTCCGTGACCTCGATGGTATGACTTTCAGCTCTATCTTTATTCACATAGCGGTGCACTTTTTTTGTACAGCCTCAGGGGTGAATGACCACAGGATCTGCCTGCAACCATTCAAGCCCCTTTATAACAAGAAAAGCGAATAAAAGGCAGGCTTATCTTCTGTGGCGGGCGGCAGCAAATGAGATCAGATGAAGTGAGAGGAAACGGAGCATTGTGTGACAGAGTTGCTCTTTAACCTTCTACTTGAAGGGTTTGGATATTTGAGCTAAGTATGCTTTAGGTATCTGGCTGACTCTGAAAAGGGAAAAAAATGGCTTTGATGGTTCCTCTAACAAGCCTAGGCGGCTAGAGGATGTCCAAAGAGCAGGAGAGGTTAACGAAGGCACCACATGCAGAACTTTTAATATTCAAATTCGCAGACAAAGAAAGGGAGAAACAAAACACCAGCAGGTTCTCTGAAGAAAATGTAAAGTGTAGGAATGGAACTGCATTGCACTTTGTCCCTGGATATTTTTTCCTTGAATTGCCTGAGCTCCTGCTACTAAACCCCTGCTCTTTCATTCTTCTTCTACTGATCTGACTCCATGCTACAGAAAAAGGAGTGTATAAAATGATCTGTTTTCCAACTAAAATCACTTCCTAAATGGAGTGCAAAGACACTTTTCTGTATCCAAGGTCTAAAAAAAAAAAAGGGATGCTTACAGTTCAAAAAAGAAGAGATCTCAATAAGTAATTTTTCCTTAAAATAACTGAATGTTTTCTTGAATTGAGGATCTAAGTCAGAGACTTTTCAAATGGAACAAGACAATCTAAATTTAAAATAATAAATAATTGCATTGTCTTATTTCAATTGTATATTATCTAATTATCTTATTTTAAGAGTAAAAAATCTCATTCCATTGGAAAAAAATCTTATTTACCTGCTCAAATTAAGGCTAAATAAAAAATTTTTTGCAGTGTAAAATGCCACAAAACATTTCAGATTCTTAATACATGAAGATGGGTTGTTTCTAAAAGGGGTAATTATAACCCAGACAGAAAACAAAATATGAGTATTAATCACTGCAGCTCTGTTTAAAGGTTAAAGGCAGTCAATAACTTTACTTTTAGTTACATCACAATTGGCTTGTGCTGGAGGCTAAAGCTAACAGCTTGTGTGAGAGGCGTCTTTATCAAAGCGGACCAACATCTTTACCGAAATAAAATATCATACTGGTTAAGATCAATGTGATCAATATTACTAACCATGTAATGGATGATGTGAATAAATTGGCTAATATTCACAAAGGAAATGGAAATAGCAGAGGTTTTGACATAAATGACCTTCCTGTATAGATCAAATACCTTTGTTTTTCTTTTACAGCTACTGTAGAAACATCATAGGTGGAATTTCAAAGTTTGCTAGGATTTATTTGCAAATCAAACACAAATATATTCAAAGTAATGTATTGGAATTAGTAATCCTTTCACCCAGCTAACATACTAGCTCCCTATTGTGGAACAAGCCACCAAGCCCAACAGTAACTGCTACACTGTAAAAAAAACTAAAAAAACAAAAAAAAAACAAAAAAAAACAAAAACGTGTTACTTTAACACCAACAGAGTTGAATATAACTCTGTGCCAGATAACTTTTGGTCCCACTCTGAATTACTGTCAAATTTACTCTATAGCCAGTGTCAACTTTTCTATTTTTACTCATTTTAGTGTCAAAAATCACGAGGACCTCTCTGAGACTGGCAGGTAATTGACACCATATAGAGTAAAAGTTACACTGCATGGCTGTCAATTTTATCACCGACTATTAACTCCGAGATTTACAATCAGTATAGTTTTAAATACTCTATTTAGAGTAAAACTAGTTTAATATGAATTTTTAACAACCATTTTTCACTGTGTATTATAGTTGCATATGAATTATAATAATGTGCTAAAACAGTGTAAATATATATTTTTTTGGGGGGGTATGACATTTTAGATTTGATTACAAGGTAAGGTGTGATGAGAAAACCACAGCTTTCTCCTTTAAAATTTGAACTTTTAGTGATCGTTATGTTAATGTTTCCAAATTAACGTTGTAGGAAACACGTAATTTCCAACCTCCTGATGTTTTACCATTTTAATGCAAACTAGATGATTGCTAATGTGGCGGAGCAATGACTGCTTATTAAAAAAAAAAATCATAAACTTTCCCTTAAACATTGCGGTACTTGTAATACTAAGGTGCCTTTAGTTATTGAAAGTTTGAGTTTCATTATCTTTCATTTAACTTTGCATGTAAATGACGAACCAATGCAAACATTAGGATAGTTTGAGAAAGTATAAAAAACTATTGAGTCATTGATATTGGAGTTTGAAGGTATAAGTCTTGCAGTAGTGAGGATAACCAAGACCAAAGATAAAGATCCATTGTGCATTCATTAAGCACAATTTGTGTCACCAAGGCTTTGAGTTTGTGTCACTTTTGGCGTAAACCTGTTCAGCATGTGTTTGTATTCGAATAATGGGTTTAAAATTTAGTTTTCTATTGCAGGACAGGGGAAAATCACTTTTGTTGTCAAGTTTTATTCTAGATTTTATTCCCGACTGGAGAAACAGCTGTAGTCACAATCTATTAGTGTTTCCAATTGGTCAGATAATTATCAGTTATATTGATTAAAGACTGTTAGTTGGAACCACTTCAGGTGGGATCTCGGCAGAGACTTGGCACCCAGAAACCATCAAATAAATAAATTATAGAGTCATAAAGCAGCATGGATAAATATTAGATCAACATTTTGAATTTTCTTCTTTAGCCACTGTAATGCTAACTAGACGGTTACTAATGTGACGGAGTGATGACTGCTTATATAACCTTTGAACAAAGCTTCAAAATTTCTAAACTTTCCCTTAAGAACAATAAACTAGATAGAAAAAAAATCATCCTGATAATAAAAACTAAAACACATATGTATGAAATAAGAAAATATATTAGATTAATTCAAAGGAAGAAAAAAAAAATACATTCAGTGTGGCAAAATTTAAGACCAGCTGTACAATTCAAACCCCTCGTAAGAAATTACATTTAATCTGAGACTAACTCAAAGTTAATGCAGCTGAAGAGCAGGTGGCGTTATGCTGTCGGCTACAGGGAAACATTACAAAGATGCTTCATGAAATCGAGCACCTGTGCCTTACAGACGGGCGGCTTCGCTGATGAGAGTCAGCTCGCGCCGCCGGCTCGGCCGTAAGTGCTGCTCAGGGCGAGGAAAAAAGAAAACAAACAGAAGCAAAATGCAGCAGAGGAAAACTGGCTGCCCTAAAGCCGGGGCCGACCTCTCCTTTGTTGTAGTTTTGCTTCAAACGTCCAGCTGAAGAGTCAAAATATATCTGATGTTCTGGAATACTGCCCATGATCTTTTAAGTTTATTTTCTTTCAGGATTCCTACACATCTTTCTTGACTATAGAGAAAAATCCAGAATTAATGTCTCAAGTTTCTTTCCTTCGGATTCATTTTGATATTTAAAACAAGTTTATTTTCTATGACTGACATTTCTAAAAATAGCAGGCTTTTATTTATGGAAACTGGAAATAAAATAAACAGGAAGGAAGAAAGGACACATGGAGGAAACGTGCAAAGGAGGGAGGAAAGAGAGGACGTAGACACCATGAAAGAGGTGAGGTAGGAGGAAGTAAAGGAAGACAAAGGTGAAAATATACGAAAAAATCTAGAGAAAGAAGCAGAAAGGAAAAAATAAATAAATGAGGAAAATAAGAGTGGGACATTGAATAAAATCTAAAAATGAATATTTTTCCCTCCTTCCTTTTTAGACCTGGAAATCAATAATAAAAAAAAAAAAGCAGAATTTTACCAAAATGCATAGGAACCCTGGATTGTTTTTACTGGCAGTTTCCAAAGAGGTTTCTCTAAACATTCACAATACTGCCTCGAGATAGTTCAAGTCTGAAGCGATAATCCCAAAGAGTTTCTCTTGGCATTCTTTAGGGAGAAAAATGTGGGCCGTAGGAAAAGTTCTTCTGTCAGGTTCTATAAATAGAGGTGGCACAATGCGGATGGAGTAGCAACTGTTCAAGTAAGCTCAGACATTTCCTCCGATTGGACGGAAACGGTTCAAGAGGTCCCACATCTCACTGGCACTTACGACGTACTATCTGCTCCTTCATTTGTCGGGAATAGAAACAGAAGTTGCTCAAGGAGTTCATTTTTACTTCTTCCGGACTCCGTCTTCTGGACTCTTCTGCTGCTTTATGAGTTTTTCAATCTCAGATCCCAGAGTCTGCAGATTCTCCTGCACAAGACACACAAATAAAGAAAAAGGTAGAAAATACAAACATTAAGCAGAGACATTTTCTGCACTTTTTGTTTTACATAGAAGGTGTTTTTGTTATTTAATGTCACTGCTTTTGTCTTGTTGTCATGTTTTTGTGCTTCTAGTGAGTGTTTCATATCATTACTTCCAATCGTTGACGGTTCTTTGGCTGGAAAAGAAGATACTCTCCCGCATTCTAACAATTGGTGCTTTAATCCAGGCTCTTGTGCAGGGAGCCTGGAAGTTTGACACAACAGGAAGCTGATTGGCTGCGAAATGTGAAAATATTTATCAGAGCTTTAGCCCACATCCTTTTTACAGAGCAAACAGACAAACGCTGTGAAAGCTGTGACAATGCGTGTAGACAGGATGGTGACATGCTCTGAAAGTGTGGGCGCGATGGAAGCCAGAGGAGGGGCGGGCATTCTTCTGACCAGGGCTCTATTTTAACTTTGTCTGCAGAGCTGCTGTTGATGTAAAGCTGTGATGAATACCTCAATATCACAGCTCTGTTGAAAACGAAACTGTCATTTTATTTTTCTCCACTTTCCTCTTTTCTTTATTGTGATATTTTACCAACAAGACGATCAAAAACAAAGCGTTTATATGATGGCTATCCATTCTGTCCATGTAAAGTTTTCCGTACTACTGATCAGATGCGTGACTTTCCATTCATAACAGGAACAAAAAAATATGTTTCCTTCACACAAAAATACTGGTTTATTGATTGAATTTTATTGATCTCACATTGGAGAACGTTATTTCTGCATTGGGGAGCAGGGGGGGTTTAATGTCTTGCTCAGGGACCCAGAGTGGCAGTCTGTGGGAGTGGGACCTGAACTCAGAACTTCAGGATTCCAAGCTCTATGCCCTAACCACTAGGCCACCTCTACCCTTACATCTCATCACATCATAACCAACAACATTTCCATTTAGGGCGAGTTAATCTGATAGATTAACACATTGTGCAGCTTAATTCCAGCTAGATTAACATGATGCAAACTGTTAAAAAAAACTGAATTCAGAAGAATGAACAGCTAAAGTGTTTTCAGATTAAAAAGAGGACATTTACTGGACTGGACTTTGACTAGGCCTCTTTAATACATGAATATGCTTTGATCTAAACTATTCTGCGGTTCCTTTAATAACCTAACCCTGCTTTAAACTTTCACACCACTTTATGCCAGACCCTCCCTAAAGTTTTCCTTGGTCATCATGATGCAGTTGGTTCACTAACGCTCTCCTGCAAACCTCTGAGGAGCCTCACAGAACAGCTTAATGTGGAGGTTAAACATCATAGAGGTGGATTAGTCATACTAATGACTTCTGAAGGCAGTTAATTGCACTGGGTGGCATCTAGGGATTTCTGAGTGAACAGGGCCTAAATAATAATGCAGGTAGGTTTTTTTATTTTATTTTATACAGAAAATCAATGTAAAATTTATTTTAAATGCCACTAACAATAACACACCATTTTGTGTTGGTTTATTAAATACAATTCTTTATAATAATAAAAAAGAAAAAACTCAAAATAAGTTGAATGAGAGGAGGAAAAAAGAACAAAGTTAAAGGGAAAAATACTGTTTAGAAACAGACAGAAAAATACTGTTTAGAAACAGACAATCTGCTTAATTGAAGCAGGATTGGTTTGAATCTAAAAGTAAAGCTCCAACATAAGGTTTCTTTTGCAAAGAAGGAAAACTGCTCTGTAATCCAGAATTGAATGAGCAAAAGAAAACCCAACTAAATGAAGGATGATAGCATACAGACGCTCTGATTACGGAGTCATTCGGAGTCAGTCCGGTTTAAAAATTGATGAGATGTGCTGAATGCTCCGGAAAAGAAACAAACCCAAACATAAAATAGAGAGAGAAAAAAAACAAAAAAAACATTTGAGCATTATTCTCTGAAATGTTGACAGATCCTGCTGTCCGCTGAATTTCAAAATGCGACCCTCTGCCCTGAGAATTAATCCTTTCTTCTTTTATCTTTGGTTTTCTGAAAAGCCGTTTTAAATTTGCTTCTGACCACGATAAGTTAGGACACTAATGGCTTCATTCATCTTCGACACTATTCAGTCATTCTCACGTTGGTCACTTGGCTGATAATGCACCTCAAGCTTCACTCAGACGTGTGTCTTAATAGTGATTTAAAAAACCGCGAATAATGAATAACGTTCATTATTTAAAGCAGATAAAAACTGCTCACTATGC